>NC_000067.6:77609056-77801556 GCF_000001635.26 Mus musculus | reverse complement strand
TTCTTTATGAATAGTGTGAAGGGGACAAGAATGTTCTTGAATAACAAAACCTTGTCAGCACTAACTTGCCAATGAACCTCATGCATTTCTAATCTTATCTCCATTTTTGTTATTTTATTTATCTTGGAAAAAAATGCCCCTTATATTGATTGTGCCACATGAGATATTTGCTAGGCCTTATGGTCCACCATGCTGGATCAGACAGACACCTCTGGAGGAGGGAAAATGTTAGCTAGTGGACCACAGCTCCATGATCTTTTTGACAGTTCCATGATGTCTACAGAATTAAAGATCTCAGCTTTGTATAAACCATGCGCTTCTGTTGGACAGTGCAATCCCTAATCTCATCTGTGACCGAAGGGCCAGCAATGCACAGCTCTCAGAAACAAGCATAGCTGGACACACTTGTCAGAAGTCTCTGCAAATGTTGTGTAAGTGTAAAATAACAGGTAGGCAGGTTAGACTTCACTAACACTAAAAACTTTTGTGCAGAGGCTGGGGAGACAGCTCAGTGGGTAAAGAGACTGCTGCATAGACATGAGGCTGTCAGTTCCAAATTCCAGCACCATGGGAAAGGCAGATTCAGCAGTGTGTGTCTAGACCCCCAGTGGAGGAGAGACAAGGTGTCAAGCTCCAGAAGTGAGAGACTGTGTCTCAGAAAGTAAGATGGAGACTGACAGAGGAAGACATATAACACTGTCATCTGGCATCTACATGCATATACATACCCCTATTCACTACACAAAATACACCCAAATATCTCTGCACACACACACACACACACACACACACACACACACACACACACACACACACTTTTTTTTGAAACCATCTTGTATGCATTAAAGGACACTGTAAAGAAAGTAGAAAGCCAAGATTCAGAATTGGAAGAAAATATTTGCAATATAAACCTGACAAGGTTTAATATCCCATATTCATAAAGAACATATAGAATAGAATAGCAGAAAGAATAAAAGAGAACAAGTTAAAGCATTGACAGGAGAGTTGACATTTCTCCAAAGAAGGTCTACAAAGGGCAGGGATTGCACAGTTGTTGATGATGCTCACCGTCCTTGTTCACCAGGGAAACACCCTGAGCCACAATGAGGCACCATTTACCACCCTACAGTAATGATCATTTCAAAAGCAGAGAAACTATAAGCAGCAAGGGAAAACTGGAACCTTCATCATCACTGGTATGAATGTATAGTGATGCATCCTCACTGGGAAATAGTTCAGTGATAATTAAACCAAACCTTATGCACAGCACTCATATTCACAGCAAGAAAATTTATAGTGGCAAAAAAAGAAAGGAAGGGAGAGAAGAGAAGAGGGGAGGAGAGGAGAGAAGAGAGGAGGGGAGGAGAGGAGAGGAGAGGAGAGGAGAGGAGAGGAGAGGAGAGGAGAGGAGAGGAGAGGAGAGGAGAGGAGAGGAGAGGAGAGGAGAGGAGAGCTGGCATTAACTCAAATGATTATCAACTGAAGAATCCAATGCCCTCTTCTGGCCTCCTTGGGCCCCTGCACTCATGTGCTTATATCCACATTCAGACACAGATAAACACATTACACATGTACATACACACATAAATAAGAACATAAAATAGAAAGAAGTAATGGCTTTAAAATGACTCTGTATCATCCCAACTTAAAAAAATATGTATGTGTGTGGTATGTGGTGTGTGTGTGTCTGTATGTGTTTGCACGTGGTATGTGTGTGTGTCCAGGTTTGCATGCATGTGTGTGCATATTCATTCATTGGGTCAAAGTTGATATAGGTATCTTACTTCATTGTTCTCCAATTTATTTATTGAGGCAGGGTCTCACATTGAATGTTGAGCTTGCCAGTTCCAGCTGGTCTAGCTGGCTATCCAATCATAAGTGTTAGAATTACATGCAGCTCCCATCCCTACCCGAATTTTATGTGAACTCTGGTCCTCACTGTTGCACAAAAAACACTTTATTCATTGAGTTATTTCCAGAGCTCTTCTTTTTTGTTCTTTTGTGTGATGTCTATGCATTATGTACATAGTGTGTGTGTGTGTGTGTGTGTGTGTGTTTGTGTGCGTGTGTGTGTGTGTAGTCCTGAGGTTGAGGTTGGTTTTTGCATTGATTGCTTTCCATCTTCTTTTTTTTTTTCTGAGACTGGGTTCCTTGCTGAATCTGAGGCTTCAGGGGACCAGGGTGGGGGGTGGGGAGAGACTAAACAGGTAGACCAGTAAGCTCTAGTCGCCTTCCTGTTCCATGTCCCCAGAGCTGGCATTATAGGAGCATGCCCTCCCACTTAGCTTTATACATGGGTTATGCAGATATCAAACTCAGGTCCTAATTTTGATGCAGCCAGTGCTGTACTGACAGAACTATTTTTTTCCAAACCATAGACTCTTTCCTTCTGTGTTCTAATCTTCAACTAAAAACCTTCTGTTTCCTCAGTAACACAAGCATCCTTTGTAGTGAAAGTATGTATTGTGGGGCTACAAGCAATAGTTTCCTTGTAATTTGTGAAGCTATAGATGGGCTTTTCATTTGTCTTGTATTCCTTCCAGATAGTATGCCGCCTTCACACATTATGCCAAGAGCCACAATAATTTAATCAATATTATAATTAAACAGTTCCACTGTAAGTATATATTTATACTATGGAGTTGACAACTGGCTTTAAGGAGCCCCAAGTCCAATGGTTCTGTGCATCATTTACAGTCCCCCTGAGCCACTGGCATGATTGATCAGCACCACAATTAGAAATTACGTCCTTTACAGAGCCTCTTGTGGATTGGGAGAATTGATTATCTTACCCTGGAGAGGTCAAGTCTCATAATGCAGATGTTAATTAATTTTTTTATATTAAAAGCTAAATACAAAGATTGAATCACTTTTATTAGGAACTTGTTCTAATGAATCCCCTGCCCTCTGAACCCAAACACTTTATCTTTGGACACATGCATTCAATTAAAGAACAAAAAAACAATTGATTGTAGAAACCCACACATGGAATCTTCCTCTCAAATTATAGATATATACTGAAGTGGTCTCTTCAACTTTAGGTTTACCTTGCATTTAGCAGGTCTCCCTCCTTTTTATCATCCTTTTCCTATTTCCCTTTGCAAAGTAATTTGAAAAAAAAAGTCAGGACATTATAACAAATAGCATCAATTTCTTTTTTTTACTGTGAAGATTTAGAGAAAAATAAACACAAGGAGTTTATTTCAAATATATCCAATAAGAGTATATTAGTATGAGTATTATATCAAAAAGGCACGGTATTGATGGAACTGGGAAGAGGGCTCAGTAGTTAAAAATGCTGTTGCTCTTCCATAGGACTTAAGTTGAATTCCCACACTCACATGGTGGCTCACAACCATTTGTGGCTCTAGTTCCAAGGTATATTTCACCCTCTTTTGGCCTCCTTGGGATATAGGAATGCGAGTAGTACACAGATATATAGGTTGGTAAAACACCCACATAATAAATATTTACAATATGTAAATATAATGCAAATTACAGAATAGCCTGTAAATAATTCAGACCCAACAGGCCTGGGGCAGTGGCTTCATTGTACAGTGAAAATTCACAACCAATTTTAGAATGATGAGAGATGGCTCAGCAGTTAAGAGCACAGACTACTCTTCCAGAGTTTATGAGTTCAATTCCCAGCAACCACATAGTGGCTTGCAAACATTTGTATTGGAATCTGATGCCCTCTTCTGGTGTGTCTGAAGACAGCTACAGTGTACTCACATACATAAAATAAGTAAATAAAATAAAATCTTTTTAAAAAGTAAAAGGAGAAATTCCTAGCCAAATGGATGGACCTGGAGGGCATCATCCTGAGTGAGGTAACACATTCACAAAGGAACTCACACAATATGTACTCACTGATAAGTGGATATTAGCCCAAAACCTAGGATACCCAAGATATAAGATACAATTTCCTAAACACATGAAACTCAAGAAAAATGAAGACTGAAGTGTGGACACTATGCCCCTCCTTAGAAGTGGGAACAAAACACCCTTGGAAGGAGTTACAGAGACAAAGTTTGGAGCTGAGATGAAAGGATGGACCATGTAGAGACTGCCATATCCAGGGATCCACCCCATAATCAGCATCCAAACACTGACACCATTGCATACACTAGCAAGATTTTATCGAAGGGACCCAGATGTAGCTGTCTCTTGTGAGACTATGCCGGGGCCTAGCAAACACAGAAGTGGATGCTCACAGTCAGCTAATGGATGGATCACAGGGCTCCCAATGGAGGAGCTAGAGAAAGTACCCAAGGAGCTAAAGGGATCTGCAACCCTATAGGTGGATCAACATTATGAACTAACTAGTACCCCGGAGCTCTTGACTCTAGCTGCATATGTATCAAAAGATGGCCTAGTCGGCCATCACTGGAAAGAGAGGCCCATTGGACACGCAAACTTTATAATGCCCCAGTACAGGGGAACGCCAGGGCCAAAAAGGGGGAGTGGGCGGGTAGGGGAGTGGGGGTGGGTGGGTATGGGGGACTTTTGGTATAGCATTGGAAATGTAAATGAGCTAAATACCTAATTAAAAAATAAATAAATAAAAATGAAAAAAAAGTAAAAGGAAATTTCAATTAAAACATAGCCTATGATGGCTAGCATCTAAGCTAGTCTAGCTAGTCTTTGCGTGGTCAGGCTTTCCTGTAAAGTATGTGTTTTTTTTTTTTTAACTATTATAGTCTAGAATTTACTTTAAAAAGACCTTCTTCTTCTTCTTCTTCTTCTTCTTCTTCTTCTTCTTCTTCTTCTTCTTCTTCTTCTTCTTCTTCTTCTCCTTCTCCTTCTCCTTCTCCTTCTCCTTCTCCTTCTCCTTCTCCTTCTCCTTCTCCTTCTCCTTCTCCTTCTCCTTCTCCTTCTTCTTCTTCTTCTTCTTCTTCTTCTTCTTCTTTTTCTTCTCAAGACAGAGTTTCTTTGTATAGCTCCAGCTTTCCTGGAACTCACTCTGTAGACCAGGCTGGCCTTGAACTCAGAAATCTACCTGCCTCTGCCTCGAAAGTGCTGGGATTAAAGGCGTGCACCACCACTGCCTAGCCAAGACTTTTCTTTATCAGTGAGGTTAAGTATATTTTAGTTTTTACCTATGGTTTTACACAAGGTTTCTGGAACCAGGGGGAATCTCACCTCTTTCCTAGCATGACATCATAACCATAGTTTGTTTCTTAAACACTGCTTCGATATTTCAAAGAGTAGTGGGAAGCCTGTAATTAGTCAAAGACATCTCATTAGGTGGTGAAAGAGAAAAACATTCAGTGGTCTCCCCAGCCGAAGGCATGATATGACACAGTATGCTTTTTTACCCACCTTACCTGAAGTGCCTCATTTGAGGGGCTGGTTCTCACTGTGAAACAGTTAAGGGACAGTCACTCATTTCTGAACAGATGTGGTCTTTGACTCCTTTGTCCACATTGATGGCAATAAGTGTTTTTGACCCTCAATGTTGGTTTACTTATCTCTAGGCAGTTTGCTGAGACTGTATAAATGACCTATAATTCAGCCGTCTTCCTCTCTGAAACCTCCATGAGAGGTTTAACTGAAATATAGTGACAACTTGTGTGGGTTGTTTTCAATTTTGTGTTTTTGATGTTGCTGTTGGTTTGGTTTGGTTTTGGTTTTTGTCTGCTATATTCCTCTATTCATTCTGCTCTGACTCGGTATCTTGGTGCCTACTATCTCCTGCTGCCCAACAACTCTCATAATGATCACCAGGGCCTTATCCCACTCAGACATGTTACACTCGAACAGTATATGGTTCCCAGGCATCAGCAGGGCAACATCCCTGACCCTTCCACTATTCTAAGATGCCTAGAAAAAGGAGAAACCAAAGATTTTAAATAGGACACCACATGAAATCTACCCCATAAATTCTGGGGCTCAAGTCAGGGTTTTATTTGTTTCCTCATAATCTGAAATTACATGTTTTCAACAAAATGGACAATGGTAGTAATTTTTAAATTTATATCATTCAATTATAAGCATTTTTCAATCAACTGCTGGAGACCTGGGGGGGTTGGGGAAGGGGCAAACGGTAGCTAGACACTGCAGATCCTTTGTCCACACAATGTAAACATGAGCTGTAGAGGACACCAGTGAGAGAGAAACCCAGATCTGGGTATAGGAGAATGGGGAAGAGCTGGAAGCTGTGTTGGCAAGGGGTAGAGATACCTGGCACCTGTGATATGTGACTGACATGGAGAATGAAGTGGGAATGAGGACTTTGAAGTCTTATTTTACATATTACATGCACTTTCCCCTTCACAGTTTAAGAAAATATGGTAGGAGGTTAGATGATCTTTAAATATTTTGGATGTTGCACTGAGATATTTAAACGGCACCCAAGGTAGAGTTTGGCCCTCAGACGAGCCCATCCTACCTAATACTCAGTTGTGCTTGGGAGTTCCCTATTTAGTTTTTTTTAAAGACTTTTTATTGATTCTTTGTGAATTTTACATCATGCACCCCAAACCCACTCATCTCCCCATCCCTTTATATCCACTCTCTACTCTTGCAACCTCAGAAAATAAATAAGTAAATAAATGGAAGGAAGGAAGGAAGGAAAGAAGGAAGAAGCAAATAAACACATGTCTCCATGGAAACTGCCCAGTATCACAGTATGTCCCACATATTCTTTTGTCTAAATATCTTCACTTACGTTCACACAGTGAGTCATTGGTCTGGTTTGCATCTCTGACTTCTGCTATACCATCAACACTGGGACTGTTCTTGAGTATCCTGTTGTTGCCCTGTGTCATGGAGATCCTGTAGCTTTGGATCTTGGGGACCAGTCCCTTTACATACTCCAGCAGTTCAAAGATGAGTTTCATGTTCAGGTGAGCCAACTCAAAGCTCTGGATCAGAGACTGGGTGGTAGCTGAATTGATCAGCCCACAGCTCTCCTACACCCACACCTCCAGGGCCAGCTCTCTAGCAGGGCTAGCTCTGTTGCCTGCTGCAGGCTGTGAAGGGCAAGATATGGGGAGGGCATCTCTCCCTTGCCCATGTCACTGGATATCAGGGGCAGGGCCAGGAGTCTCCTTCTTGGAGGGTGGTCAAGTTCTATATCTCTGGGCATGTGATAGGGAGTATATAATTTTCTTTTTCCAAGCAGACTCCCAAGCTTTGGCACTTCTATGTGTTCCCAACTCTTTTTTCTTGCTCTAAATATTTTGCTATCTTCTTTATAATTTTCTTGAGAGTCTATTTTCTGATGTCTCTTTATTAGATTCATGTGGACTGTTGGTTTTAATCAAGTTGGCCAATTTTCTTGTCTGTTCTGAGTCTGAGATACCTGTGAATCTGTTCACAGGAGAGTGTGCCATTGCACACATCTTGAAAAACCAATGACACTCTCTTCCTCTGTCCATAAAAATACAGCAAATGGGAAGCCAATTTTACATTGCACAGCTGCTTCCACCTTTTTTCTATTCTTTCTTGAAACACATGTGCTTCCCCCTGTCTTTAGTAATTAGAGAGGCTATTAAAGTAAGGGAAAAAAAACCAAACATTTGGCCAAAATGTTTGCTAAACACAGCATTTTGCTAAGCACTGGATTATAGTAGAATGAAAAGAAAAAAAAAAAAAGATAGGCTCCTATCTTCACAGAGTTTACAGGGAAATGAGGGAGACAGGAGATGTAGTAGTCAAATAACTACTTATAGAAATGCATATTCATGCACTACCTTAAGTAAAGTGGGAGAAAGAAACAGGGTGCAATGAGGCGGTGACAGGATATCTTTCCTAGGGTGGCTCTCCAGTTAAACCCGTGTTTCTGTGCTAAAACACTCTGACAGAAAGCACACATGCAGGAAAAAAAAGGACTTTTCTCCCTTGTTTGGTTCATACTCATATTACAGCCCATCACAGAGCAAAGTCAGGGCAAGGCCTCAAGATGGAACTTGCAGCAGAAACCATTGAAAGCTCTTTCTCTTAAAGCTACTGCCTCTCTTAAAGGTTCATGTTTAGCTAGTTTGTTTGTTGTTTATCATACAGCCCAGGACCACTAGCTCAAAGAACTACACTGTCATCAGGGAGTTGGGTTCTCTTACAAGTCAATTAACAATCAAGACAATCCCCCAAAGACATACCCACAATCCAATTTGCTCTGGGTATCTCCTCAATTGAGAGTGCCTTCTCAGAGGACTCTAGGCTGTGTTGGGTTGACAGGAAAAGCTAACTATAACAAGAAAGATCAAAGGGGACTTCCTTGAGGCATTCTCCAGGCAAAGGTACTGGAGGAAAACGTGGTCCAGACAGCCAGAAAAAAAGCTACACAAAGGTACTGAGGCAAGTCAGAGACTGAATATTAAAGAACCAGAAGGAAGCCGCTGTGCATTCTAAAGGCAGCCCTTTGAGCCTGATGAGGCAAAGAGGCAAAATCCTGCTAAGTTTTGAGGGCTGTGCTAGGCATTTTCAGATAAGAGCTCCATACAGAAAAGTAGGGATATGTTTTAAACAGCAAAGCAACATGATCATGTTTGCTGTAAGAACATGGATTAAAGGAAGGGGGAATGTCAGAAGACAAGCCAAGGGCTACAGCCAGAGTCCAGCTAGGTCTGATGGAGGTTTGGTATGAATCTGTAATGAGGTTGGCACAGTTAAGGGACTTAACAGATTTACGAGGGGTAAAGATTGATAAAGATTGATAAAGTGATTGACCATAGAGATATGGAAAGGAAAAAGGGAAGATAGTAGAAAGGAAGGAAATGAGTAGTGAATGACATGTCTGTCTCTAAAATAATTCTAGTAATAACTGTCTGGTGGTATGACTTGTCTGTGGGTCCCAGCACATAGGGTATTATAATATACAGTTCTTGCTGCAGACCTTCTGTAAGGAGACAATTCCAGTATGACATGGATACCTGTGTGGACGTTAAAACTTCATGCCTGTATGTCAATAGTCAAATTAATCTTCTCTACTGATATTTTAAATTCAGCCAACGTAAAGCTACCGTTATATGGAGGATAGATCTTGTGTTTCTTATTAACCTCTGAACTCCAGAGTAATTTAATTCCAAATCCAAGATAGACAAGATAATATATAGCCAACTTGTGCTATGGCGTTTTATCTTTGCATTTATTTGAGCCTATAAGTTCACAAAGTCAGTAAAAAAAAAAAAGTGGCATCCTGGTTCTAAATAATTACAGTATTTTAACTTTAATTTAATTACTGTGCACTGAAGAGTAGACCTTTTAAAACTATGTAGCGATTTGCCTCAGCGAGTTAGACTAATCAGTATACCTCATTATCTGCAGCACATAAAAGGAATATATGTCTCCCACTCTATAACACGTTCCTTCAATGTGCTCCCACCGAGCCATCAAAGCCGATGCCCTTGCAAAGCTGCTTGATTTCCTTTTAAAATAAAAGTCCTCAAGGGTGAAGTTTTGCAAAGAACAGTCATGGGGGGGAAGAAAGTTGGTAAATCAAGGAGCCAGCCTCTACTTTGGCAGCATCTAGACTCTGCGGGAGCCACAAAGCACTGGTGAGTTAATTCTTCCCTGGCAGGTGACATAAAGATGATCTATGGAGTCATCACTATCTATACGTGGATGGAAAAAAGTACGAGAACCTGTCAAATGAAAATAGCATTGCAATCGAGGGTAGGTTGATGATCCTCTGCACAAGGTGGCATGAAGGCGTATGCGCGAAACTTTCGAAATGACAGGCATCAAATTTGTGTGGTGGAAAGAGCAGCAAAAAAAAAAAAAAATTAATCAGCTAAATGAATAATTCTTAGAACTTGTTTTGGTTTTGAAAGCCAGGGCTGGTCATGTTCACTGGGGACGGAGCGATGCACGGATCTCTGGTGACACAGTAGCTAGCTAGCTTAGCCTACTTGGCAAGTTCCAGGGCAATGAACAACCCCATCTTAGAAAGGTTAACATCATCCGAGGAAGGACACTTGAGGTCGTCCTCTGGCCTCCACATGCATGTACACAGGCATGTATACACACACACACACACACATACACACACACACACACACACACACACACACACACACACACACACACCTGCCTACCCACAAACACATGCACATGAACACAGGACCAATACAAAGTTTTGAGCATTGATTGACCTGATTCATTGCATAGGCATCAAGTGGGGAAGATGAGAGAAAGATGGAGAGGGGTAGGGGAGACTGGACCAGAGAAACCTAAGGGAGATAAATTAGGTTCAGGAATTGGAGGGTGAAAATGAACAGACACCGTATTTTCATGGTCATTGACTTCACGATGGGAAGAGAAGATGAAATATTTTGGGCAGTGAAAATGAGGGCTGTGACTTGAAAGGCAGCCAAGCTGTGAAGGCACCAGGCCCAATAACCCTAGCCCACCTACAAGAGGCTGTGTAATAAACCAGCGTCATTTAAATGGATGACATACCTCAGCTCCTGGATCACAGGGATCACGTAACAGTCCTGTAATCCCTGGAATATTAAACAGCAATATGGCTTTATTTATTTTCCAGTGAGTCGTAGGAGATGGTCGAGCATCTGTGGTTTGGATAAAAACATGCCCCTCTTTCTTCTCTGCTGCTAATCCCTTGCAGCCATTTGCTTTCCATTTAAGTCTGCAGATGCTAACGCCTTCCAAGTTGCTATAGTGGAAAGAAATGGTCTGATATTATAGAGGTGAGATGTTGGTGGAACAAACCCAGACACCCCACAGAGAAGGTTTCTCGGTGGATGATGCAGGTTTTATTCAGAGCCACCTCTTGAGGGTTCTTCCCGGTGCCAAGTTCTGCAATAATACTTTAGTCATGGGAATTTGTGATGAGAATTGGCTTCATGTCTTTTCTTTTATTTGTATCCAGATATCCCAGTGGGTTTTCAGAACAACATTAGAAGTATTTGTCTAGAAACAAATTAGGCTTCCTATTTACCATTAAGAATATGTTTAAGACTGAGTGGTATCCATTCATCTATCTATCCATTCACCCATCCATCCATCCATCCATCCATCCATCCATCCATCCACCCATCCATCCACCCACCCATCCATTCAACTCGCTTCAACTTCCAAAATTGTACCCCTGGCCGCTTCCTAGAAGTATCCTTAAGACAGTAGAAGCAAGCTCTCCAAATACTCCTATCTATCTTGAAGATTTTGTCCTTTCCCCCAGTACCATGGGTCACTTTGGCACCCACTCCATGAGAAATAGACCAAGTTCCTTCCTGCCCTTCTGGGTGCACCAGCTCTTTCTCTTGCTTCAGTTCCTGTCTTTTAGGCAGTGTTCTGACTTCCTACAGAGCCATCTTCCTCCCCTCGGCCTCCCTGAGCATCTTATTTTCTTTGGAAATTTTCTGTCAATTTGGGTTTTCCTTTGTGGAAACTCCTTGATTTAATTGGGGTTCAGCATATGATTCTAAGGTGTCATGAAAGCAATATGCATTTCATACAAAAAGTATTTGAATTTTTATCTTCTTTCAGCCTGGAGATATGTGGTATGATGGTCCCTTGCATGTCTGGCCAGCATCTGTAAGCTACACACAGCTCTAGATAAGACCATTAACAAGAAGCAAGACCCAACACTGAGTATACTACATTGCCCTGAAGTGTTTGATAAATTATACAAAACAGGGCTGGCAGGATGGCTCAGGTGATGAAGGTGGATTATGATGAGTCTGATGAGCTCATCAGAGACCTATCTGGGAGGAGAGGACTGGCTATGACAGTTGTCCTCTGACTTCCACATTCATATGATTGTCTGCAAGCCCACAAGCTACAAAAATAAATGTAATTAAAATGTTTAATTTTAATTTAAAAGAACTATAGAAGACAAGAAAGGCAGTCAATAATAATTCATTTTTTTTCCATTTTTTATTAGGTATTTAGCTCATTTACATTTCCAATGCTATACCAAAAGTCCCCCATATCCACCCACCCCCACTCCCCTGCCCACCCACTCCCCCTTTTTGGCCCTGGTGTTCCCCTGTACTGGGGCATATAAAGTTTGCAAGTCCAATGGGCCTCTCTTTCCAGTGATGGCCGACTAGGCCATCTTTTGATATATATGCAGCTAGAGTCAAGAGCTCCGGGGTACTGGTTAGTTAATAATGTTGTTCCACCTATAGGGTTGCAGATCCCTTTAGCTCCTTGGCTACTTTCTCTAGCTCCTCCATTGGGAGCCCTATGATCCATCCATTAGCTGACTGTGAGCATCCACTTCTGTGTTTGCTAGGCCCCGGCATAGTCTCACAAGAGACAGCTACATCTGGGTCCTTTCAATAAAATCTTGCTAGTGTATGCAATGGTGTCAGCGTTTGGATGCTGATTGTGGGGTGGATCCCTGGATATGGCAGTCTCTACATGGTCCATCCTTTCATCTCAGCTCCAAACTTTGTCTCTGTAACTCCTTCCATGGGTGTTTTGTTCCCAAATCTAAGGAGGGGCATAGTGTCCACACTTCAGTCTTCATTCTTCTTGAGTTTCATGTGTTTAGCAAATTATATCTTACATCTTGGGTATCCTAGGTTTGGGGCTAATATCCACTTATCAGTGAATACATATTGTGTGAGTTTCTTTGTGAATGTGTTACCTCACTCAGGATGATGCCCTCCAGGTCCATCCATTTGGCTAGGAATTTCATAAATTCATTCTTTTTAATAGCTGAGTAGTACTCCATTGTGTAGATGTACCACATTTTCTGTATCCATTCCTCTATTGAGGGGCATCTAGGTTCTTTCCAGCTTCTGGCTATTATAAATAAGGTTGCTATGAACATAGTGGAGCATGTGTCCTTCTTACCAGTTGGGGCATCTTCTGGATATATGCCCAGGAGAGGTATTGCTGGATCCTCCGGTAGTACTATGTCCAGTTTTCTGAGGAACCGCCAGACTGATTTCCAGAGTGGTTGTACAAGCCTGCACTCCCACCAACAATGGAGGAGTGTTCCTCTTTCTCCACATCCACGCCAGCATCTGCTGTCACCTGAATTTTTGATCTTAGCCATTCTGACTGGTGTGAGGTGGAATCTCAGGGTTGTTTTGATTTGCATTTCCCTGATGATTAAGGATGTTGAAGATTTTTTCAGGTGCTTCTCTGCCATTCGGTATTCCTCAGGTGAGAATTCTTTGTTCAGTTCTGAGCCCCATTTTTTAATGGGGTTATTTGATTTTCTGAAGTCCACCTTCTTGAGTTCTTTATATATGTTGGATATTAGTCCCCTATCTGATTTAGGATAGGTAAAGATCCTTTCCCAATCTGTTGGTGGTCTTTTTGTCTTATTGACGGTGTCTTTTGCCTTGCAGAAACTTTGGAGTTTCATTAGGTCCCATTTGTCAATTCTCGATCTTACAGCACAAGCCATTGCTGTTCTGTTCAGAAAATTTTCCCCTGTGCCCATATCTTCAAGGCTTTTCCCCACTTTCTCCTCTATAAGTTTCAGTGTCTCTGGTTTTATGTGAAGTTCCTTGATCCACTTAGATTTGACCTTAGTACAAGGAGATAAGTATGGATCGATTCGCATTCTTCTACACGATAACAACCAGTTGTGCCAGCACCAATTGTTGAAAATGCTGTCTTTCTTCCACTGGATGGTTTTAGCTCCCTTGTCGAAGATCAAGTGACCATAGGTGTGTGGGTTCATTTCTGGGTCTTCAATTCTATTCCATTGGTCTACTTGTCTGTCTCTATACCAGTACCATGCAGTTTTTATCACAATTGCTCTGTAGTAAAGCTTTAGGTCTAGCATGGTGATTCCGCCAGAAGTTCTTTTATCCTTGAGAAGACTTTTTGCTATCCTAGGTTTTTTTGTTATTCCAGACAAATTTGCAAATTGCTCCTTCCAATTCGTTGAAGAATTGAGTTGGAATTTTGATGGGGATTGCATTGAATCTGTAGATTGCTTTTGGCAAGATAGCCATTTTTACAATGTTGATCCTGCCAATCCATGAGCATGGGAGATCTTTCCATCTTCTGAGATCTTCCTTAATTTCTTTCATCAGAGATTTGAAGTTTTTATCATACAGATCTTTCACTTCCTTAGTTAGAGTCACGCCAAGATATTTTATATTATTTGTGACTATTGAGAAGGGTGTTGTTTCCCTAATTTCTTTCTCAGCCTGTTTATTCTTTGTATAGAGAAAGGCCATTGACTTGTTTGAGTTTATTTTATATCCAGCTACTTCACCGAAGCTGTTTATCAGGTTTAGGAGTTCTCTGGTAGAATTTTTAGGGTCACTTATATATACTATCATATCATCTGCAAAAAGTGATATTTTGACTTCCTCTTTTCCAATTTGTATCCCCTTGATCTCCTTTTGTTGTCGAATTGCTCTGGCTAATACTTCAAGTACTATGTTGAAAAGGTAGGGAGAAAGTGGGCAGCCTTGTCTAGTCCCTGATTTTAGTGGGATTGCTTCCAGCTTCTCTCCATTTACTTTGATGTTGGCTACTGGTTTGCTGTAGATTGCTTTTATCATGTTTAGGTATGGGCCTTGAATTCCTGATCTTTCCAAGACTTTTATCATGAATGGGTGTTGGATCTTGTCAAATGCTTTTCCTGCATCTAACGAGATGATCATGTGGTTTTTGTGTTTGAGTTTGTTTATATAATGGATTACATTGATGGATTTTCGTATATTAAACCATCCCTGCATCCCTGGAATAAAACCTACTTGGTCAGGATGGATGATTGCTTTAATGTGTTCTTGGATTCGGTTAGCGAGAATTTTATTGAGGATTTTTGCATCGATATTCATAAGAGAAATTGGTCTGAAGTTCTCTATCTTTGTTGGATCTTTCTGTGGTTTAGGTATCAGAGTAATAGTGGCTTCATAAAATGAGTTGGGTAGAGTACCTTCTACTTCTATCTTGTGAAAAAGTTTGTGCAGAACTGGAATTAGATCTTCTTTGAAGGTCTGATAGAACTCTGCACTAAACCCGTCTGGTCCTGGGCTTTTTTTGGCTGGGAGACTATTTATAACTGCTTCTATTTCTTTAGGGGATATGGGACTGTTTAGAAGGTCAACTTGATCCTGATTCAACTTTGGTACCTGGTATCTGTCCAGAAATTTGTCCATTTCGTACAGGTTTTCCAGTTTTGTTGAGTATAGCCTTTTATAGAAGGATCTGATGGTGTTTTGGATTTCTTCAGGATCTGTTGTTATGTCTCCCTTTTCATTTCTGTTTTTGTTAATTAGGATTTTGACCCTGTGCCCTTTAGTGAGTCTAGCTAAGGGTTTATCTATCTTGTTGATTTTCTCAAAGAACCAACTCCTCGTTTGGTTAATTCTTTGAATAGTTCTTCTTGTTTCCACTTGGTTGATTTCACCCCTGAGTTTGATTATTTCCTGCCGTCTACTCCTCTTGGGTGAATTTGCTTCCTTTTTTTCTAGGGCTTTTAGATGTGTTGTCAAGCTGCTAGTATGTGCTGTCTCCCGTTTCTTCTTGGAGGCACTCAGAGCTATGAGTTTCCCTCTTAGAAATGCTTTCATTGTGTCCCATAGGTTTGGGTACGTTGTGGCTTCATTTTCATTAAACTCTAAAAAGTCTTTAATTTCTTTCTTTATTCCTTCCTTGACCAAGGTATCATTGAGAAGAGTGTTATTCAGTTTCCACGTGAATGTTGGCTTTCCATTATTTATGTTGTTATTGAAGATCAGTCTTAGGCCATGGTGGTCTGATAGGATACATGGGACAATTTCAATATTTTTGTATCTATTGAGGCCTGTTTTGTGACCAATTATATGGTCAATTTTGGAGACGGTCCCGTGAGGTGCTGAGAAGAAGGTATATCCTTTTGTTTTAGGATAAAATGTTCTGTTGATATCTGTCAGGTCCATTTGTTTCATAACTTCTGTTAGTTTCACTGTGTCCCTGTTTAGTTTCTGTTTCCACGATCTGTCCGTTGAAGAAAGTGGTGTGTTGAAGTCTCCCACTATTATTGTGTGAGGTGCAATGTGTGCTTTGAGCTTTACTAAAGTGTCTCTAATGAATGTGGCTGCCCTTGCATTTGGTGCGTAGATATTCAGAATTGAGAGTTCCTCTTGGAGGATTTTACCTTTGATGAGTATGAAGTGTCCCTCCTTGTCTTTTTTGATAACTTTGGGTTGGAAGTCGATTTTATCCGATATTAAAATGGCTACTCCAGCTTGTTTCTTCAGTCCATTTGCTTGGAAAATTGTTTTCCAGCCTTTCACTCTGAGGTAGTGTCTGTCTTTTTCCCTGAGATGGGTTTCCTGTAAGCAGCAGAATGTTGGGTCCTGTTTGTGTAGCCAGTCTGTTAGTCTATGTCTTTTTATTGGGGAATTGAGTCCATTGATATTAAGAGATATTAAGGAAAAGTAATTGTTGCTTCCTTTTATTTTTGTTGTTAGAGTTGGCATTCTGTTCTTGTGGCTGTCTTCTTTTTGGTTTGTTGAATGATTACTTTCTTGGTTGTTCTAGGGCGTGATTTCCGTCCTTGTATTGCTTCTTTTCTGTTATTATCCTTTGAAGGGCTGGATTCGTGGAAAGATATTGTGTGAATTTGGTTTTGTCGTGGAATACTTTGGTTTCTCCATCTATGGTAATTGAGAGTTTGGCCGGGTATAGTAGCCTGGGCTGGCATTTGTGTTCTCTTAGTGTCTGTATAACATCTGTCCAGGCTCTTCTGGCTTTCATAGTCTCTGGTGAAAAGTCTGGTGTAATTCTGATAGGCCTTCCTTTATATGTTACTTGACCTTTCTCCCTTACTGCTTTTAATATTCTATCTTTATTTAGTGCATTTGTTGTTCTGATTATTATGTGTCGGGAGGAATTTCTTTTCTGGTCCAGTCTATTTGGAGTTCTGTAGGCTTCTTGTATGATCATGGGCATCTCTTTTTTTATGTTTGGGAAGTTTTCTTCTATTATTTTGTTGAAGATATTAGCTGGCCCTTTAAGTTGAAAATCTTCATTCTCATCAATTCCTATTATCCGTAGGTTTGGTCTTCTCATTGTGTCCTGCATTACCTGGATGTTTTGAGTTAGGATCCTTTTGCATTTTGTATTTTCTTTGACTGTTGTGTCGATGTTCTCTATGGAATCTTCTGCACCTGAGATTCTCTCTTCCATTTCTTGTATTCTGTTGCTGATGCTCGCATCTATGGTTCCAGATCTCTTTCCTAGGGTTTCTATCTCCAGCGTTGCCTCGCTTTGGGTTTTCTTTATTGTGTCTACTTCCCCTTTTAGTTCTAGTATGGTTTTGTTCATTTCCATCACCTGTTTGGATGTGTTTTCCTGTTTTTCTTTAATGATTTCTACCTGTTTGGCTGTGTTTTCCTGCTTTTCTTTAAGGGCCTGTAACTCTTTAGCAGTGTTCTCCTGTAATTCTTTAAGTGACTTATGAAAGTCCTTCTTGATGTCCTCTATCATCATCATGAGAAATGTTTTTAAATCTGGGTCTAGATTTTCGGTTGTGTTGGGGTGCCCAGGACTAGGTGGGGTGGGAGTGCTGCGTTCTGATGATGGTGAGTGGTCTTGATTTCTGTTAGTAGGATTCTTACGTTTGCCTTTCGCCATCTGGTAATCTCTGAAGCTAGCTGTTTTAGTTGTCACTGTTAAGAGCTTGTTCTTCAGGTGACTCTGTTAGCCTCTATAAGCAGACCTGGAGGGTAGCACTCTCCTTACTTTCAGTGGGCAGAGTATTCTCTGCAGGCAAGCTCTCTTCTTGCAGGGCAGGTACCCAGATATCTGGTGTTCGAACCAGACTCCTGGCAGAAGTTGTGTTCCACTCACTAGAGGTCTTAGGATCTCGTGTGGAATCCTGTGTGGGCCCTTGCAGGTGTCAGGCGACTCCGCTGGCAAGGTAGCCCGGGGCTCGAGTCGAGCGGAAGGGACTTGTGCCCCAGATCAGGCCCGGGTAGCCTGCTTCCCTATGTACCGCAGTCTCAGGTTCCGCGCGATTGGATTGGGGCAGGCGCTGTGTTCCACTCACCAGAGGTCTTAGGATCCCGTGGGGAGTCCCGTGTGGGCCCTTGCAGGTGTTGGGCAAGACTCTGCTGGCAAGGTAGCTCGGGGCTCGAGTCGAGGGGAAGGGACTTGTGCCCCAGATCAGGCCCGGGTAGCCTGCTTCCCTATATAATTCATTTTTTTATAATGATCTTTATATTGACGATTCTGCCCAACCCAAGGCTAATGGAAATGTTCTGAGTCTAAAAATGTAGCTGATCTCTTTTGGCATATTTTCAGTTTGTGATGACTTTATTGAGAAGGTTTAGGAGTATCTATAGTTTAGACTTAACTTTCCTTTTTATTCTTCCCTGTACTCACCACCACCACTAACACACACACACACACACACACACACACACACACACACACACACACCTTTCAGACATAATCTCATGTAAATCAGGTTAGTCGGCAATCCACTATGGAGCTGAGGATGATCTTAAACTCCGGATCCTCCAGCTTTCAGGCATGTACCATGTGTCTGGTTTAGGCTGTTCTGGTGCTCAGGAATGCATGGCTGAGGGAGGGGAGCCTACTGTCACTGGGCAGGTATAACATGAAACTCACCGTGGAAGGTACGACCTGACAGTTTGACTCATGTGCTGTTGAGTACCAGATGCATCTAGAGGCTTACAGAGCACACACTCATTCCTGGAAGCAGGGTACCGGTTGGGGGCGGGGCGTGGGTATTGTGAAAACGCAGATCCTCGTTTTTCTTATGAGTTTGGTGCTTGTCTCTATCGGGTTGGAGTAGAAATGACTTGTTAACACTATTCAAATATGTGACTAGATAAGGAAATTAAAATGAAATTTGTCATCTGGTGCAGATACAATGACACTTTCATCCTAAAGTGATGACTGTTTTTAAACACCCACACAAATAGAGATAGAAGTCATTTTCTCTTTTCTTTTTTTCTATTCCTCACCTTAAGAAATGTTCTGGTGTATATGACAGAGAGATGGTTATTTCTATTCCAAATTTAGAAATCAAAGCTCAAAGGATAAGTTCATAAAGTATTTCACCCCTTAAACTTCTACTAAAAGAAAAGTTATATCTTTTGCCTTCCAAATTAAAAAAAAAAAAACCACTTAAACTCTGTTTAGGCGTGTCATGCTTTCTTCGAGCTGTGAGGCAATTACATTGTATTCTATAAACATTTATTTTTTCCTTAGTGTCTCCCGTGTTGATATAGCATTCAAGCTATTAAAAGGTGCATTGAAGGTCTCTGTGAGAATCTGTTTGGGAAACACAGCTCTGACCCGTGAACCCTGAGAAGTTAGGAACTGCCTTCTGTCAAGAAGGGCTTGCTCTGGACCAGAGTTGGGGACTGGTCAGACCCTTAGTCCTGGGGACAGAAGGAGATTATTAGAACTGAGGTTCAGACCCAGGCAGATAGAGCAAGGAGGCCAGGAGTGAGACTCCAAGATGACACTTTCTTAGGCACAAAGTATACATTATCAGTGCACACCAGGATGCATGCCACATACAAAAGAATACCCTACCTTCTACCTCCTACACCTCAACTTTTTCACGCCACTTAGACTTAATCTTCTCACAGGAAGATCATGACATATGCTCTGTCTTGACCTCCTTCACCCTTCCATGCCGTATCTCTCAACTATACCCCTGCCATTATTTTAGAATGAACCTTCCTGAAATTAGAGCCAATGAAAACTTTGCTCTGTCTCTCCCCCAAATGGGAAGAACCATCATCAATGGCATTTAGAAAACCATAAGACTGGCCAGACACTTTTCCCTAGACCCATATCATCACTAGGTGTAAATTAGGTGTTCAAGGCTCTCCTTCCCACTCAGTATGGGAATATAAAGGGGTCAAGGAGGAGAAGAAATGTACTTTCATTTTGAACATTGATTCTTATTTCAGTATCAATGAATTCAGCTGTTGTTCATAACATTGAAAGACATTATAATCAAATACTTGGGCATCATATTAGTTCACTTTCTGCTGCTATAACCAAATATATTTGAGTTTAATTGTGTAATCTATAAAGAAAAGAGGTTAATTAGGCTTGGACTTTCTAAGGCAGGACAGTGCAAAACTGTGAGGCCACATCTGGTGAGAGCTTCTTGTTGCTTTGGCTAATAGAGAAGCAGGGGGCAAGTATGTCAGTGGAGAAGATGCAGAAGAGAAGGGAAGCCCTCACCTTATGACAAAGTCATCAACATGGTGACTAATCTACTGTCCTGAGACTGAGGACCCATTCACTATTATGAGAACTGACCTGGTCCCTTGAAAGAAACATTAGCCTCCTCACAACCTGGCCATATCTTGAAGATATGACTTTGCCTTATAACATTATTACATGCCAATCAAATGTTGACACACACTTCAGAGGAGATAAAACATATTCACACCCAGAAAGCATCCTTCTTTTTATTTTGGACTGGGATGCTGCTTTGATACTCAAAGTGCTGAGATTATAAATACAGGACACCACACACACACACACACACACACACACACACACACACACACATGCCCTGGCCGTATCAAGCACCACTCAAAACTTTCTTTTATACAAAGGATATTTTTTATCTTTAGAAGGTTTTTTTATTTATTATTATGTGTATATCTGATATGTGTGCATTAGTCTTGCATGCTGTGTGTTTATTTGTGTATGTATGTGTGTATGCATGCTTGCGTGTGTTTTATGCTGTATATTTGCATGTGTGTGTTGTACATGACACCATGTATATTTGTGTGTGTGTGTATGTGTTGCACATGGTGTGCATATGCATCTGTGTAGTGCATGGTGTGTATTTGTGTGTGTATGTGTTGTGCATGGTGTGTGTGTGTGTGTGTGTGCGCGCGCGCGCGCATGTGTGTGCATGCCTGTGTCACACAGAGTATGTGGAGGTTGAAAAACAACTTTCAAAATTCAGTTTTCTTTCTCCAGGAATTGAACTCCAGGTTGGCAGTTTTGCATAGCAAGTACTTTGCCTAACTATAATGTCTTACCAGCCCCATTTAGACTTCTCACATCTACCTTTGGGAAGCTGCATCATTTCCTTCATTCATAAGGGAGACAGGACAGAGTTAAAAGAAGTGGCGCCATTAGTGAAATTCTTATAAGTGGTTTTCAGAATCGGGGTTAGAATTTGGAATCCCTGGTGTGCTCAAGGCATTAGCCCGAACAACCCTAATTTCAGATAGATCCCTTCAAGTGCAGCTGAATTTCATGCTAATTCTCATGGCATCTATTCTGTGAACAGTCCAAGAATATGAGAGAAAGTCCTTGACCCACTTAATAAGCCCAACTAAGTGATGTGGAGTAGTGGGTGCCCTATAAATCTATCTTCAGCATACCTGAACATCACTAAGGCAAGTAACCAAGTTCAGCTGACCTCCAGGAGCAAAGAGCAAGTTCAGAAGTCTGTGCTTGAATGCTTGGCCAGGAGCAAGATGGGTACCTATGTCATGATCACTTGGGGTGTACCATGAAAGCAACATTGAGTAGACCAGGTAGCTTCAAGTGTCATCTGTTTGTGTCTGTCAGTCTATCCATCTTTCATACTCTCTGCAGCCAGTTTGATGGTTTTAAGAGCAATTCAAAGAAATGTTTTATTCTCAGCATCCCTGAGTTTGAAAGCTATGACAAATGATTACATGGTAGCGGTCTTTGGTCACTCTACAAGGGACAGTGCAGCCCTGCAGCCCTCGCAGCCCTGGTAGTACATTGAACTGATGATGAGATGCAGTCACCTTGACCAACTCATTTGGTACCTCATTTGCATATTTTCATTTACATTTCTAAGATTTCCATCACCCACTGTTACTCCCCTAAGGAATGAGATTCTCTGACCCAAAATGTGATCCAGCTGGGGGTGGTGGGAGTGGGGTGGGGGAAGGCTCCTAGGCCTGACACTATTACTGATGCTATGGAGTGCTTACAGAGAGGAGCCTGGCATGGTTGCCCTTTGAGGGGACCAACAGTCAGCTGAAAGAGTCAGATGCAGATACTTACACCCAACCAATGGACAGAAGCTGGGTACCCCTATTGTTGAATTGGGAAAGGGCTGTAAGAAGCTGAGGAGGAGGGCAACCCCATGGGAAGACCAGCAACTAACCTAGACCCCTGAGATCTCTCGGACAATGAACCACCAACCACGCAGCATACACTACCTGATATGAGCCCTCCCCTTCTCCCCACCCCACACACATACCTATACAGCAGAGATATGACTGGTCTGGCCTAATGAGAGAAGACCTGCCTAACTGTTGAGAGACTTGAGGCCTCAAGGAGTGGGGTGGTCTGGTGGGGTAGAGGTGGGGGTGGGGATGTCTTCTTGGAGATGGAGGGGATGAGGGGACAGGGGCAGAGGCGTGTGACGGGACTGGGGGGTAATGGAATGGGGAGTGGTCCAAAGACAAACAGGGAGAGGGATACGGACTGGATTGTGAAAAGAGATTAAAAAATAATAATAATAAAATTTTTTTTTAAAAAGAAAAAGAATCAGTGGATCCATGGTTGTTAACTAATGCATGAGGGAAGTGTTGAAAACAGCTAAGCTAAAGCCCCAACATGGAATAGCATGGTAAATATAAATAGTGAGTGGGACTTGAGCATCGCCAAGATAATGAGAAATGGGATCCCCTTTCCTAAGCTGAGAAGAAAAGTATGAATCATAACAAGAGATGCCTGAGGAACAATCTGATACTCTTGGATCAAACTTCCATGTCCCTTAAGGACATATGATATGAAACTTTGTCAGACAGAGCCTATGACTTCTCAAGTCATTCTGAAGTATAATTGTGACAGTGGAAAGTTAATCGATTTTTCCCCCCAGAACAACACTGATATGATGTTCTCAGACATTTAATGGGTAAATTTTCCTTCTGAAGGTCCAGAAAAGCCCATTTAGGGTTTCCCTCTTCTTCGTTGGGGGGTGGGGGAGCACGACAAAACAGAAATCAAAGCCCTGCTTCTATCAGAATGCTTCAGTTAACAAGCACAGGAAGCAGGATAGCCAATGTTATGCTTGGAGAGACAACACTATTAGCTACGGGGAAAATCTTTCTGGCAAAGAAAGCTATTGGATGTGAAGGTATGATAACTACTTTGCTCTGTATTTGTTTGAGAGCATTCACTCTTACCAACCAAGCAAGAGATACAAGAATACTAGACTGCGCTCTCCTCCTGGGTATTGGTTCTTGTCTTCTTCAGCTGAGAGAGTGTGTCCTGTTGTTTGCTGCCATGGTTGCCAGGCTAAATGGTCTGTAAGCATTGGGGGAGCATTGTGTCTCTGCTTCGATCTCACTGCAGAAACATGAAGGTTACAGAGCTCAGCTTCCGTGTATAGCTTTACAAGGGTTCTGTACAGCAAGGGCTTTGCCCACTGAGCTGTTTCACAGACCAAACATTCACTTTTTTAATAGGAAAACTTCCTTTAGAGGAAAAATAGTCCACAGTAAAAATATAAGTGTAACTTCTAGATCCATCTTTTATCAGAAGTTTTAGGACTGCTGGATATTTTAAACAGACATTATACTGTGAACCTAGCTTGTCTATATTGGCAAAAATAATATGCAAAGGAAGAAAGTGTCCTGCATTATCAAGATTGTAGAAGCATTTCAAAGACCGTCATGGCTATCAGTAAGCCAACAAGTGGGCCAGTGAGAATTCGGGGAAGTCCGAGTGCTCACCATGCACAAGGGAAGAGCGATTTTTTTTTTTTTACCATTATTCTTGGTTTTGGAATATGGCAGTTGACAGAAATTTCTAATGGTGAAAAATATTTACAATATGCTTAAAATGAATGGCCTGCCTGAGGAATGAATGTGTCAAGCACCAAATGAGGGAGATGTGGCTAGTGAGTGGCTTGCAAGCAGAGAGTTTGCTGGGTGTTAGCTCTGATCTCGGAGATTCTAAAGAGCCCCCCTTTGTTTCATCAGGGCTACGTTTTCAGTCTCAAAACACAAAGGCTTGTCTAAGTTGGAACTTCTCAATATCAGAATATCACCTTCCAGAAATTTGTGTTGCCTATGGCTCTTTCCCCTGTGTGAAGACCTCAGATATACTTAAGCATTAAGCTCCCAGAGAGCAAATGTACTAATTGAACATCTTTGACTTAGAGTTTTCCAAAGTAGGCCAAATAAGCTTTAAATTCCCAAGAGGTGTGTGTACGCATTTGTGTGTGTTTGTATGTATGTGTGTGTGTGTGTGTGTGAGAGAGAGAGAGAGAGAGAGACAGACAGAGACAGAGACAGAGACACAGAGAGACACAGAGAGACAGACAGACAGAGACAGAGAGACAGGGACAGAGAGATAGAGAGAAAGAGAGACAGAGATAGAGAGACAGAGATAGAGATAAAGAGAAGAAGAGGAGGAGAAGGAAGGAGAAGGAGGAGGAGGAGGAGAGAATGTTGTGTTTGAATGCATATATATGAGGACACCCATGGTCAATGTTGTATGTCTTCCTCTATCATTTCCTGCAGCTTACTGATGCAGTGGCTGGCTAGTGAGCTCCAGGGATTCACCTGTCTGATCTCTAGAGCTGGAGTAATAGAGATGTGGTCATATGTGGCTTTTATGTGACTTCTAGGGACCAAACTCAGGTCCTTCTCTTTTCATGATAAGTACTTTACCCACACCTCTCTAGCTGTATATTTCTTAAAACATCATGAATTCTTCTTTATAGTTTGTGATATTAGGAGCTAGGGTATGGTTTATATTTCTTCAATTTTTCTGGATTGTAGATGATGCAGAAATTAAGAAAATACTTCTGATGACATCTCATAAAGAAAAGGACAGGGACTGAAATATTTTACAGAATTCTCTTGCTCTAATTTTGAAGAATGAGATCAGTACTCTGTAATGAATTTAAGGATGGTAGAATATTCTATCAGACCGGAGAGCCTTAGAAACTTCTGCAGAATGTGTCTCAGGCATTTCAACAGAAGCCAAAGGCAGAGATGATATAGTCTACTCAAGATTGAATGTATTGAGCAACCAATAAGCAGAGAAACAAAAAGTTTGGAGAGTTTTTGCATTAGCAGAAACACTACAGGTTGGGCTGAGATTTCAAAGAGATTAACAAGGCTTTTAGGTACCGCACTCTCCTGACAGGAAAGAGGCCATAAAACTGCTCAGCTGAGATACAAGGCCTCATTTTCATGAAGCAGGGAGAATTCACCGGAGGGCAGAACCAAGAACATACAGAATGAAGCATGGGGCAGATGGTCAAGCTGAAACAACCACAGAACACTTGACATCCAAGGAAGTTTGTCCAGCCACAATTTCAGCTTACATTGCACAGAGGACATTTTACCTTCCATTTTGATCCCTACTTGAATATAACTGCAAGTAATTATTATCCCACATCTGTCCCATCAATGTACGTCTGGAGCAGATAGCATGTGTATTTAGTTCCATAGGCAGAGAAGCATTGTGGGTAGGAGCCTTTAATGCATGGTTTGAGTTGAAGCATTTAGACTTCGTGATAGGGTAAAAACATCAGAATAGCCAGTAGAAAAAGTTTTTCAGATTTTGAATTCCAATTCTGGCCTAGAAAGAGGAAATAGGGTGTTCTGTCTTGATGGCAGGCAACTCTCAGCCACAAATGGCAAAATTTTAAAGTATTTGAAATTCTAATCACAAAAGATTGATCACTGAATCGCATAAAGCTAAAAAGACTGAAGGGAGAAAAGACCAACCATCGAACAAAAAAGTGGATAAAATACACGAAAAAATAATTAAAAAAATAATCAAGACTGTTAACAAATGATATTTAAACATATGAGAAAATTCACAATCTCACTAACAATGAAAGAGAAAGTAAATGAAACTATCATTTTTTTTATGTGTTACTTGGTGAAAATCTAAGGCCTTAGAAGTGCAGAATTTTGGAAATATTGTAAAACTCAGCTGTGGTAGAAATGAAATGTTGTATAACTCCAATAGAAGTATACCGGTAATATGTATAGACAATTATGCCTTCATATAAAATACCCTTTGCACAGCAATCTAATTTCTAGGAATGCAGCCTAAAATATGCCAAAAGTATGAGATGATTTATGCTCATGATTATTCACAGGGACATCTTTTAGAATAGTTGAAATTGAAGGTGACCTTGATGTTCATTAATTGAGAACTTGTTGAGCAACATCAGGGCCTTCGTGTAGCAGAATGTTTGGTATCCATAGAGCCAACAAGGAAGGTTGCCATCCATGAGATGAGAAACAAGATAGATCTTAAGTAAAAAGGGGTAAGAAAACAATATGAAATGCTACATTTTGTAAAAGACAAAGGATTAAAAAAAATAAATGTAGGGCTGGAGAGATGTCTTGGTGGTTAAGAGCATTCCCTGCTCTTTCAGGGGACCCAAGTTTGGTTCCTAGCACCCATGTTGGGTAGATCACAAATGATATAATTATAGCTCCAAAGGAGTCCAATATGTCTGGTCTCTGAGAACACCTTTACTCATGTTTACACACACACACACACACACACACACACACACACACACACACACACACACACAATTATAAAAGAATAAACACAAAGTTAATAAAGGTTATTAAGTATGGGAAAAGAAAGCCTGGGACACTGGCAAAGATTGGGCTCCTTTGAATGTAGTTGATTGCAGGAATATCAGTCTGTAATCCTTCAAATGTCTTATGGAGTTAAGCATTTAAATAGATTCAAAGCAAGAAAGCAATTCCTAAAAATTGAAAAAAAAAAGTATAAACATCTGTTACTGACAGGAATACAGAAAGAATATTTTCTCACACATTGGTAGTGTGAATTAAAACAGTTTTTGAAAGCAACCTGCTTGGAAATTTCTATTAAAATTGAATGTGTGTGTGTGTGTGTGTGTTTTCTATCCTAGCAATTCTATTCCTGAAAACCAACAATAGAGAAATGAAGATATCTAAGGACATAAATATATTATTATTTAACTGCAGCAAAGAAAAAGAATAAACTGGAGGCCAGGTCTAGCTTTTGGTAGCAATGGATGGCAAATACAATGTGTCTCCACCATGAAATATTGTATAGCCTTTAAAAGACTGATCAAGAGGCTGAGAAGATGTCTCAGCGGTTAAGAGTGCTTGCCATGCAAATAGAGGCATGAATTCAAACTCCAAGCACCCACATAAAAGCTTGGCATGGAAGTGTGTGCCTGTCACCCCAACCAGTGTTGTGGGAGGTAGAGATGTGTATATCCTGGGAACTCAGTGACCAACTAGCCTAGCCATAGTGCTAAGCTTTAAGCATTGTGACGACCTTGTCCCAAAGAACTAAGATGGAAGATGGCAGAGCAGACACCCTCTCTAGCCCCTACATGTGCACTGCCAGCACACACTCCTTTCCTATACAGAATCACACACCACACATTCACAACAGAGTAAAATTGAGGCAGGATTCTCAGTAATAGACTGGGAGAACGTTCTGTGAGTACAAGGTTACAATATAGAGGAGCGCCCATGTCCCAATTTTATATTTATAAAAATGAGCATTGAAATAAAGCAATATAGGCATGCATATCTCTGCCATTCTGTAACCGTGGCTGCGTCAAAAGCTGTCAATAAGAAGTAGCTGTGGAACTGGTGCAAATGTGAATGAGGGTGAGCCAATCTGATAGCACGTTGCTTTCCCTACTGTTAACAAGAGGGCACACAGCTCTGATCTTAGACAGGATAGGAATGTAGCATCTGGATCCGGATCAGACGCCTGTAGAGCAAAACCAGAACAGGAAATATATGGAAAAGGCAGGGGGTTAGAAGTGCAAATGTTCCCCCAAAGAGGTCCTAGTCTGGAACAGCTCGTGGTCCAACAGCTTGCTAATAGTGCTGCTCAGCTGCTGGCAGCTTCCACAGCAAAACCTTCCCTTTTCAATCCCACAAAAGGTGATTGTTGCCTGCTTACTAACAGTCATGCTGTATGCAGCTGCAAGCTTCTCATTGTGCTGCACACACACGCCTTTCTCCATTAGGATCGTGCCATTTTGTTACCATTTCACTCAGCTTTGCATTTCCCTCCATGCTTTCTCATGGAAGGCTCGGAACAAAGACTTCTCAAATAACTTAGAGGAGATGATAATTCAAACCTTCCCATTCTAAGGCATCTTTAAAGGCAGAATGAGAAGTAAGTGTTAAGGTGCAGTGTGGAAATTCCCTATGAAGATTCTGGACCATTCAGTGGTCCTTGGGAGTCCAAATGGGCAATGGTGTTCTGAAAAATCAAGATTGGAACTCAACCTGGTGGCCGAGGTGGGCAAGAACTGTGAGGTCAGCTCTGGAGTTGTAGATAGACTAACACAGCCTTAGAGGTGCACTGTCTGCTCTCCTATTAGTAAAATAAAACCAGAGGCTAGAATGGTCGATTTGGGTTACTCTTTCTCTACCAGTGCAGAAATAGCAATTCTAGGAGACTAAAGCAATCACAAGTTAAAATGAACTTTTTCCATCTTAGGGTCCCCAGAAGAGATCTCTGTCATAGACTGCCTCCATTTTAAAGAATGTATGTTCTGGAGTCTAGAAAGCTGACCCCCCCCATCCCCCCCACTCTCTGACATTTAACTTGGCTTGTGTTCTCCACTATGAACCTAAGTCTTACTTTGGCACTCCACAGCCTGATTTCTCGGAGCCCACACCCTTGCACTGGTGGAGGCTTCTCCATCGACACCATTTTCTTCTTACACTTTATGGAAACCACCAGCCTTGGAGCTTAAATTGCCCAGGTCTGGTTTTAATTCATTTTAAAAATACTAAATCTATTCAACAGTTTTGAGTTATGGGAATAGGGCGATAAAAGTGTGTGCCTTTCCATTTCAGGGAGCTATGTGCATAAATATCTTCAAGCAATAAAATCGTGTAGTTTCATTCTTTTCAAACAGTGCGTTCCTTATGTGAAGCTGAAAGTCTCAGACAAATGTGATGCTTTAATAATGCACCATTGCTTAACCATTTCATCTGCCTCATCCGCGTGTTATGATGGTGTATACATTTCTATATTTAATGCACATGGTTTTGAAAACAGGAAGAGAGCTCTAGTACCAAAAGACGAAAATGATGAAGACATTGGGAAACAAGCTGTCTTGAAATAAACCATAGAAACCACAGAGCACACGAGAAAAAAAATATACTCTACAGGCATAGTTGAAGTATTAAAGTTTCCTGACTTCCCTGAAATACCTCTGGCATAAAACCTTAGGACCTGTGACTATGATCTGAAGGGCCTTCCTTCTGCCTAAGATTGCCATGGGCAACTGATTGTATATTATAAGTATAATTTATGTCATCTATTATTTGGACTGGAGCTCAACATAAATTTGGATTCAGCAAGTCTGGTGTAGTTCCAGTAGCTATTATTAGGTAGATCAATTTCTCTTATTTAGAAATGTTTTATGTAGTAATTTTCTAAACTAGTTTTTAATAAATTAGCTG
This sequence comes from Mus musculus, assembly GCF_000001635.26. Taxonomy (NCBI): domain Eukaryota; kingdom Metazoa; phylum Chordata; class Mammalia; order Rodentia; family Muridae; genus Mus; species Mus musculus. The sequence continues at coordinate 77,772,208 of NC_000067.6, read as the reverse complement.
TCTGACAGGTTTTTTTTTCCTCATGAAGATAATTAATTTTATATTTTCTCCCCATCATTAAATATTTTAAATATGCAAAGTCTGCTGGCATTTAGTACTGTCGATCACAGCTGTGCCAAAAAAGCCCACAGAAACTTGTTTTCAGAGAGATTGTTCACAAGCCTCCTTAATAGGATGTAATTTGCATAAAATAAGCTTAAATTGATTACATATTTCTGGTAAGATTTTCTACTTTACAAGACTTGGGTTGGGAGAAGGCACCCTTGTCATTGCCTGCTGGTCTCATTTCCTAGATCACCTCAGCCCAGAGAAGAGTACTAAAGGGGAAGGAGCTAATCCACCAGCGTCACCTTTGACTTTGTGCATCCTATGGTTGCTAAGCAAATGCTTACATGATGAGTATGTGCCAACCAAAGAATGAGAAGAAGAGGAAGAAAGAACAGAGTGGTGAGAAGGAAGGAAGGAAGGGAAGATGGAAAGAAGGGAGGGAAGAAAAGAAGGAAGGAAGGAAGGAAGGAAGGAAGGAAGGAAGGAAGGAAGGAAGGGAAGAAAGGGAAGAAGGAAGGGAGGGAAGGAGGGAAGGGAAGGGGAGGAAAGGGGAGGGAAGGGAAGGGCAGGGGAGGGGAGGGAAGAGGAGGGGAGGGAAGGCTGAGGAACGATGATGAATGGACTTTTATGATTAATTCTCCACACCCTGTGCTCTTCCATTCTGGTAGATATATGAGACTGGAAAATATTTGAATATGAGGGAGCAGATTATGAAGAGCTGGTGATTCAGCAGCAAAGATGTGTTGACCATGCAATTTCATGTGGATAAAGAACCAAAGGAAGACTGAGAGGAGCTGCAACCCCACAGAAATACATTGACAGTTCCCAGTAACTGGGTTATTTATGACAGAAGAATTCACACACACACACTCTCTCTCTCTCTCTCTCTCTCTCTCTCTCTCTCTCTCTCTCTCTCTGAAGTTTGGAGATCTGTGGTTCTCTACATTCACCTTTCTTTCACCTGATGTCAGTCAAAATGAGAGTCATCATTTCACACAAGTGATGGCCAGAATATGTGATGGCTAGCATTTAAATGGAAAAGGAAGACCTTGCCATCATAGAACCTGGCTCATATGCTTAAAGAAGTCTAAGCTCTGGTTGCTGAAAACAGGCAGCACTTTTTGAATCTTGTTCGCAGGGATCATGGAGGTCATGCAAAGATGTGGTCCAGCTGGGGTGGGGTCTGAGACCAATTATGGATGCTGCTGTCTCCACACCACACTCACATTAGTCTGACTTTTAGATGTGGTGACAAGGTATGTGGTGGGAATGAGTCCCTTAGAATCAGTGTGACAGAATTTCACCAGGAGGATTCTTTCCATCAGCCTTCTCTGCCCTCATTCATACCCAAAGCTGAACTTTTCAGAGTGTAGGCATCTTTCTCCATCCTTAGTCATGTGTGTGTATCTGTCTGTACATGTAAAAATCAGAGGGCAACCTTGGCTTTTATTCCTTTGGAACCATACACCTTGTTTTTATTTTGTTTATTACTTTTATTTTGTTTGTTTTCTGAGACCGGTCTCTCACTGGCCTTCAATATTCCAAACAGACTATTCTGGCTGGCTGGTGAGCCTCAAGGATCTGCCTGCCTCTGCCTCTGCCTCTGCCTCTGCCTCTGCCTCTGCCTCTGCCTCTGCCTCTGCCTCTGCCTCTGCCTCTGCCTCTGCCTCTGCCTCTGCCTCTGCCTCTGCCTCTGCCTCTGCCTCTGCCTCTGCCTCTGCCTCTGCCTCTGCCTCTGCCTCTGCCTCTGCCTCTGCCTCTGCCTCTGCCTCTGCCTCTCTGGTGCTGGGATTGTAGACATACACTATCAAGCCTGAGTTTCCTCTTCTAAAAAACAGGTTCTGGGGATTAGATTCAAGTTCTTATGCTTTCAAGGCAACCACGGTATCGACTGAAAACTCTCCTTGACACTAATTAATAATTAACTAATTAATTAGTTAATTTTGTGGTGCTGGTAAAGGAACCTAGTGTCTTACTTATCAAAATAGGCATTTTTATCACCAAGTTACCTCCCCAACTCTTTTCTTATAGTTTTCAAACCACAACTCATTAAGCTAATGAAGCAGCACTTTTAAAGTGGAGTATCTAGTGGATTAGAGGTAGATGAACCCTTTGTGTGCTTGTGTTTGGAGAGGAGATTTGATCTTTGACTCATCTTTCAGTGCTAAGTATCACAGTTTGGATGTGCACTTTAGATTTCCCAATGTGGACACTGAAACAGATACTACATTTACAAATAATTTATAGACCACATTGATTATCTACAGTTCTCTTCATGTGTAGATTTTGTACTATGTGGCCCAGACTAAGAAGGTAAATACTGTGGGGAAGCTGAAGTCCACATAATGAAGAGGTGGCCTTGGAGGTAAAGAACTCCAGGCAAGGCAAACAGGGTATATAGTACCTTCCCTAAGACAGAAGAGAACCAGTGCTTTGTAGTGTAAGGTGCATGTGTTTGGTCCATACAGGCAAGTCTTCTACTATGATTAAAAATTGAAAAATCTTCTGGTTTCTTTCTCCTGGGCATAAGAGCTATAGCCCTGAAATATACTTAGTGCTTGCAGATCAAGTACCTTCTGAGACTAAATATCCTCACTTCCTTCAATTATACTGTGTAGTCTTTTACCTGACTGATGGTGTTCCAATTAGTACCTGGACAGACAGAGTCAGTGTTCCTTTGTCCACTATGGAAATGCCCACAGTTTCTAGTAGAGAAACTTAAGATGTCACCTATGAAAAGCCAGTGCTATTGAAGAAAACGTCTTTCTTAGCAATACCCAGCTTTGTATTTGGTGCCACGGATGGTATCAAATTCCGTTTGAATTCACTGGGTTCAAAATTTAGCCTCCTGATGGGTGACAGCTATTTTGATATATTTGTAAAAACAGTATCATTAAGTGGTAAAAGCACAAACACAGGCTATCACCAATGAATTTTAATTCAAAGCTATTTGTATCGCAACAAATTTATCCATGAAACAAGACTCAATTAGTATTTTACAGTCTTACAACTAATGCAACTCAAGTTGATTTAAATCTGATTATACAGAATACACAAATGTCTGTCATTTTTACATGTTTTAGCATTTACTGCTGGCAATGGTACAGTTCTTGAGGACTTAAGCTTTTCTGTTTGTTTGTTTTTTGTTTGGTATAGATTTTTCTACCCTGTTCTAGTTGTCACCTAGTTTTATTTCCAAGAGGATCCCCTCATCACTGCCCCCTTACTAAGGTTGAATAAGCAATGCTTCGCACAAAGGAAGTATAGGCGACACGATATAGATTAGCCTTATGCCACTGTAAACAGATTGATTTGCTTGTGCTACTAGGAAGTATGTTTGGAAGTGCAAAGTCATCTTCTTCATGATTACATTATTATGTTTAACCTAAAGAAGAAACAACAGAACACACACACCACACACACACACACACACACACACACACACACACTCATACATACATAATATACATCTTCACCTTAATAAAGACAAATGTCCAGATAGTGATTATTGAAGATAAGGCTTGTAAGAGCTCTTCAACAAACCTTAATGCCCCCAGTCGGGATTGCACTTTGACATATAAGCTATCACAAAGCATCTGGCGTATTTAAAAAATGCACTCACTTTTAACTACGTGAGGATTTATTGGTTTAGAGGATATGCCCTTTAGCAATAAAGGAAAAGTTTAGCTGATATGACTAACTTTGCTGCTTGCCTCTGAAGTCCAGTTAAGCAATGTTGTGCCTAGTGGAGAGCCACGGTGCCCATGGGCTCCATTATTTAACCACTACCTCATGATTTTCTTAGATTATCTTACGGCAACTCTAGCAGGCTTATCCAGAACTGGTACAAGCTAGAAATAGAAACAGCTTCAAGAAATGTTTAGATAAACTCACACATGGGCTGTGTAATGAATTAGTAGGGAGACTGACATGGTCTGGGTTACCTCACTGGCTTTCATTTTTGTGGGTCAGATCAGAAGCAATAAATGTGTTCTCTTGCCAAGCTGCTATCAGAGACAGAAAGGAGGTCTTCGTGGAACAACCTGAAGAAGGAACGTGTTTATGACCTTTCTAAATCACATTCTATTTTAAAGGAAAGGAGCGTATACATAATGTCTTGAGTAGATTCACTTCAGCAGTTTAGGCCAGATCGGCTCAGTCCAGTCATGATGGAATGATCCATCCCTACTAAGCCAGGCAGGATGTGGTCTTAAAAGTCTGGGCTGCCAAAACTGCCACGTTGCAAATACGGCTTTAGTCGACAACATAACTGTGCAATATCACAGCAATTTGCTAACTATGCAAGTATTTTTTATGGTTGTGAACTTGAAATTAATCAGAAAGCTGTCTGTGGGTGCAGTCCAGTGCATGATCCCTTCCCATTTATATGAATAGTTGATATTTTCCATAATGAAAAGTTTAAAGTGGTTGTTAGTAACAGCATTATTGAAGAAAATTGACAACAGTAGTTTTATACTGTAGCTAGACCTGGTGTCAATAAGGCCTACTTAGCACATGGCCATTCGCTGGGCCAAGTGTCAACTTTGATTGCAAATGCAGAAATCATGATTTCCAGTGTTGCTGTGGGGTGGCCAAGTGGGGGTGGCCTAGAGTCCTTTGCCAGGCAGCACAGGAAGGTTAATGCCAAGATCACGAGAAACTTGAGGGCAAGAGGCATTCTCTGGCCATCCAGTGTGGGTGCAGCCATATCAGGACAGACATTGGGAAGCCTGGTTAGCACAGAGCAAAAGAGAAGAGATGTAGAACAGCTGAGAGGCAAGAAATTGGGCAAAAGTCAGCAGATTCAAGGCCAATGGCAGACTTTCCATACTGGAGCTTTGTACTCTGTGTTGGAATTTTTCTCCTTGTATAGGAAGCACTGCCACCGTTCAAATAAAGCACTGCCTACCCAACAATATATTTTAATTATCTCATTTCCCCTCCTCCAACTTCTCCCAGTTACCCTCTCAGCCTTCATATTCTTTATCTTTAAAAAGTAAAGTAAAAGGAGACACAAAATAAGAAGCCCCAAACCAAGGAGTTTCTTTTGTGTTGACCAGATTACTCTTGAGCACAGGGACTGCCCAGAAGTGCAGCTGATACACCCTGGGACACTCCACTGGAGAGCATTGCTTTCCCCTCTCCTAGCAGGTACCAACTGTAAGCAGCTTCTTAGATAGTGATTGGACTTTGTATCTGCTCTTCCTTTCTCAATGCTGGACTTTTGTCTGGTTTGAATCTGTTCAGGTCTTATGTGTGCTGCCATAGTCTCTGTGAATAATACGTATATTGGCCCTGTTGTATCTAGAAGATACTTTTTTTTTGGAGTCATCCACCACCTCTGGCTCTTATAAGATTTCTCCTTCCCCTTCATAGATACCTGAGCCTCGAAGGAAGGGGTTTGATAGGCTTATCACATTTAAGGCTGAATATTCCAGAGCCTCTTACTGTCTATACATTATCCAGTTGTGTCTTTGTGTTAATTAACATCTACTATAAGAAGAAGACCTTCTGAAGAGTGTAGGGGATGCATTGATCTAGATGCATAGCCATATGTTATCAAGAACCATTTTACTGCTAAATTCATTTAGCAAAGTAATATCAGTGCATTTTGCTCTAGGGCCCATAGCCTGCCTAATCTCAGGCTTTTGAAGACTGTGAATCTAATTCGTTAGTGGTTACGAAAGTGGCTAGTAGCTTCCATAGCATTTATACCACTATTGCACCGGGGGTTATGTATTGCAGGCAGTAAACTATTGTGGCTAACAGGGTTTGTACTGGAATATGATGGATGATCCCTTTTCCTCCCCAGCCATGTACACAGCACCTTCCAGTACTGTGAAAGCAGCCAATAGGTGTGAAGCTTCTAGTTGGGTACCAGCTCAATTTCCCCAATCTCTGACATAAGTATGTAGTGTCTTCAGCAATAGGGCCATACCATAAGGTCGTGGAGAATAACCAATAGCATGGACATTAAACCTGTAGTATTTGGTGGGGTCTATAGGAGCTCTTTGGCCAATGATTCAAAAAATATGTAACCCATTCCAGGGTTTGATTTGGTAGCATATAATATCTAATTAGGGCATTATTTTCAGAATTATTATATAACTTGATTTAAATCCCTTTTTATGTGTATTTTTAGGAAGTTTCCACAGTAGTAGGCTTCCTTGTAGCTTTTCAAAAGACCTTTAATGTTATTTATCTTCTCTGTATCCCCATCTATGCTGTTGTTCCATCTTCCTCCCCATTTGATCCTCTTATTCTAGTTTCTGTTTTGTCTCTTATCATTTGTCTATATCATTATATTTTATATATCTTTCTCAGAAAATCCATCCCTCTTTCCTGGTCCCTTACCAGCTATCTAATATCTATTTTGAGTGAAATACACCTATCTATAGCTTAAAACTTAACATCCACATCTAAGAGAAAACATGCAGTATTTGTCATCTGGGACTGGGTTACCTCACTCAGGATGATTGCTTCTGGCTCCATCCATTTATCTCCAAATTTCATAACGTTATTCTTCTAAACAGATGAATAATATTCCATTTTGTCAATATACTACATTTTCATCACTCATTCATCAGCTGATGGACATTTAGCTTGTTTCCAGTTTGGGGGTATGATGAATAAAAGCAGGAAATGAGCATGAGTAAGCAAGTATCTCCGTGGTGAGATATAGAGTCCTTGGGGCATATACACAAGAGTGGCATAGCTGGATCTATTTGATAGTAGCGGTATAGGTTTGCATTCTCACCAGCAGTGGAAAGTGTATTCTTCTCCGTACATCTTCACCAGCTCATGCTGTCATTTATGTCATTAATCCTGGCAATTTTAACTGGGGTAAGATGAAATCTCAAAGTAGTTTCAGTGTTCATTCACAAAATGGCTAAAAGTGATACATGTTTTAAATGTTTTTTAATTTATTTATTTTCAGCATTTGAGAAGGCTCTCATTACTTCCCTGCCCCATTTTTAAATTTGACAACTCTTTGACCCTTAAAGGAACTTGTTCCCTTGGGCATCACAGAGTTTGGATAGGTGTTATTTCTCTACAGTTCTTCCATTCTAAATATCATTAGGGATTTCACCAGGACAGGGGAGTAAGAAAAACACTCCCAGTTACTCTCAAAGCTCAGCTAAAGTCCAAGATGCTAGATGCAGAAGGCTGGCTCCCACCTTACTCATTTTGATCTCTCTGATTTTTTTGTCTCTCTGCCATAGAAAGCATTTATTTCAGATTGGGACTGGACATAATAAGAAAAATGACCAAGCTGGAAGCATTCCAAAGGCCGTTCAACATCTAACTTCAAACACACTCACACACACTCACACTCACACACACACACACACACACACACACACACACACACACACTGCTATCCTTGACTACCTCTAGCAGATATTTAATTTTTCTTTTCTTTCCAGATGTCTGAGTACATTTTCATAACTTGTGTAGCCTCGAGTGTAGGAAACGAGATGCTTTCCTCTCAACAGAAAATTCAACAGACTCTGGGTAGCAATAGCAAATCAGTTTATTTTTGAACCTGTGGGTGGGGTACTAACTAAGATGAAATGGCAGCCCTGCATTTGAGTGTCAATCAATCCTTAAAGTTCTAATGCAGGCTCTTCCCCATCTTTTCCCACTGCCTAAGTACTTGAGCAGGTGTAATAATCTCTTTTGGATGTTTGGTTTAAATGAAAATGGCCCCATAGGCGCATAGGGAGTGGCACTCTTAGGTAGTCTGGTCTTGTTAGAGTAGATATGGCCTGTTTGGAGAAAAGGTGTCACTGGGAGAACGCTTTGAGGTTTCAAATGCTCAAGGTAGACCCAGTATCTCTCTCTTTCTTCCTGCTGCCTGCTGTTCCACATGTAGAACTCTCAGCTCCTTCTCTAGCACTGTGTCTGCCTGTACACTGCCATGCTTCCAGCCGTGGCAATAATGGATAAACCTATGAACCTATAAGCCAGCTCCAGTTAAATGTTTTTCTTTATGGAATTGTTGTAATCATGGTGTTTCTTCACAGTGATAAAATCCTGAGATAGCTGCTACTACAGTTCTGCATCCCCAAGTCAATTTGGTCACGTTTTAATTTTTTTTCATTAAATTTATAAAGCCCTGTTATCTCATCCCCCAGTGTCTATCTGCATGGGATTAGTTAGATCTTAAAATTATATAGATAGATATAGATATATAGATATATAAATAGATGTGTGTATATGTGTATACATGAATGTATATATGTGTGTTGGTGTGTGTGTGTGTGTGTGTGTGTGTATGTACATGAATGTGTATATGTGTGTTGGTGTATATCCTATGTGTCCAAGTGTCTTCAGAGGCCAGTATGGTATTGGATTCACTGGACCCAGAGTTAGAGCTGTTGTGAACTACCATAGGTAGAGGCTGGGAACTGAATTCAGGTCCTTTGGAAGAGCACCCTCAACTTTTAGCTACTGATCCACCTCTCTAGCTCTACATAGGTCTTTTTGAAAGCAGAAAGAATCTGCAAAAATATCTTGGGCTTCCTCAGTTGTTTGAAAATTGGCCACTAGATTTTATTGGTTGTGGCAGGGGATGATAGAAACTTTCTGATAGGAAAAGGGGCCTCATAGATCTATCTGGATCTTCCTTTAACCAGAATCTCCTGGTGGTAGAAACTTCCCACTCAGATTGCTTTGTACCATTCGTATGAATTACACACACACACACACACACACACACACACACACACACACACACAGAGAGAGAGAGAGAGAGAGAGAGAGAGAGAGAGAGAGAGAGAGAGAGAGAGAGAGAGAGTGTGAGAGAGAGAGAGGGGAATACAGAGACAGAGAGAGAGATAGACATAGACACCTGACCACCACCACCCCCAGCCCAGTGAGCTATGTCTTTATAACAAGAAACATGGCTAGAAATCTGAAAATTGAAACAGACAACTTTATCTAGAGTCCAAAGTGTTTATTCCCAGTGTGGTATTTCTCCAAAATTATCTTTTTCCTTGCATGGCCAATCCTTTCCAGCTGCACAAGCAGAAGCAGTCATCCGGTCTTCATCAAATACAGACACTAAGTGTCAGGTAGAGTTAGAAAGCTAGAACTATTCACTGGGACAATTTTCCTCTTTAAAGCAACTTTATTGGCTTCTCTTTAGAATTGGAAGCAGAGATGTACTATCCACCCTAAATGGATGGAACCACTTAAACATTTCACCTTTTTGGTTAATTTCTTTCCTTTTCTTTTCAGTTTTCCCCTTTTTAGTAACTTCCTTCCCTTCCTCAGTCTGACTTTCCTGAACTCCTGCAGCGGGGCAAAGTACGTTCAATTGATTTGGAAAGTAATAAGTGCTTATGGCTCTTAGGATTTCTCTTTTAAGAACTAATAAAGGCAAAGTGTTTTCATCTCACAATCATGGCCTTTTATCCCAGTCAGTGACCCCAGACTTATTTTGATTTTCAATATTCATCTCTTCGTGCTCACCAGGAGCAGAGTATTATACTACTAATAATAACAATCATAGCCACTCACTTGTTTCCTTCTCTGAGTTGGGCGCTGTCTGAGACACATCACATCACATACATTCTTCTTTGCAACCTTTACCACCAGCCTGGCAAGTTAGATAATGTGGCCACGACTTACCATATCAGAAAACTGAGACAGAGGGAGTTAAAGATAGAATTTCATATTGCTGTATCTATCTAAGATTCAGAACAAAACACCCTTGGAAGGAGGTACAGAGACAAAGTTTGGAGCTGAGATAAAAAGATGGACCATCTAGAGACTGCCATATCCGGGGATCCATCCCATAATCAGCTTCCAAATGCTGACACCATTGCATACACTAGCAAGATTATGCTGAAAGGACCCTGATATAGCTATCTCTTGTCAGAGTATGCCTGGGCCTAGCAAACATAGAAGTGGATGCTCACAGTCGGCTATTGGATGGATCACATGGTCCCCAATGAAGGAGCTAGAGAAAGTACCCAAGAAGCTAAAGGGATCTGCAACCCTATAGGTGGAACAACATTATGGACTAACCAGTACCCCGGAGCTCTTGACTCTAGCTGCATATGTATCAAAAGATGGCCTAGGCGGCCATCACTGGAAAGAGAGGCCCATTGGACACGCAAACTTTATATGCCCCAGTACAGGGGAACGCCAGGGCCAAAAAAGGGGAGTGGGTGGGTAGGGGAGTGGGGGTGGGTGGGTATGGGGGACTTTTGGTATAGCATTGGAAATGTAAATGAGCTAAATACCTAATAAAAATGGAAAAAAAAGATTCATAACCATTAAAATCACTTGTAGTCTGCGCCTTGAAATGTTTTCTTTACTTACTCTCTGCCCATCCCGTACTTCAGAACTCCTGACCCAGGAGTAAGGATAAAAAGGAGATATCTTGAAGGAACTAGAAGGTGGGTGAAACTTCCTAATTTCTTGAATTTCACTTTCTTCATTAACAGGGCAAGTAACCGTACTTATCGTTCCGGTTCGTTTCATTTATGCAAATCATATTTCTGGTGTCAAAGGAGGATCTCAATAAACAGGACTGCTCTTTACTTCCCATAATGATTGTGCCTCCTCTCAGTGAATCACAGTGGACCACACCCAGCCATGGGCCTGGTAGCGTCAGAGAGTAGTCCAGCCCCATGACTTTAGTGATTGGTTCATGCAATGTACTTGGCCAGTCACAGTGCTTCCTTGGGTGATTCAGGGAACATTAGATGGTGCCTTAAGTGTCCTTTCCCTCCAAAAGCATTAATTTTAGGAAGTAAGGGCTTGTCCCAGGTGTCATCATGTTTCAGGATCCATTAGGCCAGGAAAGAGACAGAGACAAAGACAAGAAGCAGAAAGAAAACAATGTGCAGTTTCTGTTGAACACTAAGAACATCCCCTCTCATTTCCCTCTCGTTTGGGGGTGATTTCATTCACCCTTTTACTCCCCCCATTTGGAAACAAATAGTATTATTTTTGCTACTTTGAGAAACTTGAAATCTTACCAAAACATTTTGTGTCATCAAGAGGAGGATTAAATGGAAAAGGCATGATGCTAGGTGAATTGCTTCAAAATAATATTATTTAAGTGTGAACAGAACCTGATGGGCTGGACAGGGCAGGGTTTATTCTGGGTTAGAGGCTGAAGGGATGAAGGGGTTAGAGTTGGAAGATAAGGGATGGATGGGAGAGGTCAGCTCTGAGTAAGTGGCTGGGGAGACAGATGGAGCAGGGTCTGTCTTATTTAGAGGCCAAAGGGATGGCTGGAGCAGTGTCATTTCAGAGGTACAGAATGAGAGGAAGGTTGGGATAGGATCAGCCTATGGTTAGGGGATAAGGGGACATATGAGTTAGGGTCAGCCTTGGATTGATAGCATTTGGAGGCATGATATGTATATTATATGTATAAGGGTATTTATGATCCTATACAATACTTATGTGAACGATCCTATTTTGATTGTTGGTTTTTTTCTTTTAAATTCTTCATAATAGAAAGTTTAACTAAGTAAACAGAAACAACAGCCATAAAAATTTATTGACCAGCCCATGATACCAAGATACCAGGTCTCACATATCTAAAAAACTGGAGAATAGTACGGAGCAGACCCTGGTGGGTAGGAAAGAGTAGTAAAGCTTTTGTTAGTTCCAGGAAGAAACAAGCAAGCAAGCATACATATAAAACAAAAAACAAAACAAAACAAAAAAACAAACAAACAAACAAACAAAAAACAACAGAAAAAGAAAAAAAAAGAAGGGAAATGCAAGGACTAGGTGAAGATACTCAACTGCCTCTCTGGGTAGAACTATGGTAAGGGTGGGAAGGGGTAAGATCAATACTCATATGGCAGATTCATAGGAGAAGGGTGTTGTAAGAGATTACATCCCCAACAGAAAGATCCACAGGGAAATCACTTCCTGGACATAATCTTAATTAGGAGAGTTTATGTTTGGAAGTTTTTCCTTTTCTTTCACTACAATGACTGAACTGTGAAGGCATCTCTTTTCTCACTTATTCACTCCTTGATTCATCCATCCAGGCATTCATTTATTCATCCATCTAGGTATTCATTTGTTGCTTTCACCCATCTACCTATCCATCCATCCATCTATCCATTGATCCATCTACCCATCCACCTTCTACCCATCTATCTGCCCATCTACCTGCCAACCTGTCCACTCATCCATCCATCCATCCATCCATCCGCCCTTTACCCATCTATCTGCTGAGATGTCCATGAATCCATCCATCCATGCATCCCCTAGTTCCCCCATTCATACATTAGCTAATTCATTCAGGTAACCTTTCATTCAAGAAGCAGAAAGGAATTGCTAAAGCAGTGTCTGGCAAATAGGAGGTGCTCAATAAACATTTCCTGAATAAATGAATGGAATAAAGGAGACACTATAAAGAAGCACCTTTAATTATGGAACTTTTAACATGGCATCAATATTCAATCTGCTCCATTTAGAAGCCGCCAGAGTCTCTGCTACAAATTCTATCTTGAAGACCATAATGACTTGGCCAGGAAAACACTATTGCGGAAATTTCACATAGACAGCCACAGCTTGAAATTTGTTCTAAATGACAGAGTTTGAAACCCCTAAATCAAGTTTTCTATCTTTGAGTGACAAGGATGTCAAAAAGATGGAAATTAATCTTTCAAAATATGGTTTTTGCTTGTTGAACTGAAAACCTTTTAATATTTTTTTCCTGGGTGGAGAAGCTCTCTCAACAGGAGGAATATGTGATGTCTACTTAATTGCTTTACTAATTTTAATGGCAGTTCATTTTAAAAGGTGTCGCAAACATTTGTTATAACTAATTGATGAGACTATCAGCTGACTATATTTTCTTACACTATGCACATTACTGCTTTGTGTTCATCAGTGGCTTTATAAGGTTCAAATTAATCTCTTTAGTAAGGACATACTTAGTACAGGCTATTCTGTGCTACTAAAAAATGAGAAGGCATTGATTATAATCAAAGAATTAATGTGCTCATAGAAGGGGGAAATAATATGATTTTGGCTTCTTTATGAACAAATCAACTGCTTTAAAAAATGAACAGGGAAGCCATCATAAGTTGTGTGCAGGTTCCTGGCATGCATCATGCCACCCGCCACATTCTTCTTGCCAAAGTGAATCCTTGCAAGATGACCAACAATAATAATTCTTCTCCCAACTCCTTCTCCTTTTCCTCAGACAGGTGAAGATAAACCTAACCAGAGACAAGAGTGCCCGGAGAAGCAATGTTTGTGCCACCCCAGTATCCCAGACAAGCCCAGTCTTCAGAAGACACTATTCCTTAAAACACAAGGCTCTATTTTGAGAATGCTTTAATGGTTATAAAAGAAATGAATAACAGCATGATATTCTTTTAAAACAGGGAACAAACCAGTGGTGATCATTGTAATTAATGTCAGTAATTAATGTAAGTCCATACTTAATTCATCTTTCCTTAGTTTTAACTTTGTTCCTTTTTTATGCAAATCGAAACACTTATGGCTTAGTGGATAAAGTGATTGTCCTGAAAGCATGAGGATCAGAGTTCAAAGCCCCAGAACCCACATGGTAGCCTGTACCCCCCCCCCAAATACTGGGGAGGTGGGTATAGGGGAAGAGATCCCAAGGCAAGCTGGCTAGCTACAGTAGCTGGAATTGGCAGGCTCCAGGTTCTGTGGTTGCCTTTGAGTGTTCTGTAAGTAACCACATGTCCTGAGGTCCCTGCTTGGGGGGTTTAGTTTACTCGCCTGTGTGAATCTCAGAATCTATGGCCTCCAAATGCAGGCCCTCGCTGTCCACCTTGATCCTTGAACTTGGATGTGTTTTCTATTCTATTCAATCTTTTTTTTTTTGTCTTGAGACTCTCAGTAATATTCATAGTTAGTTGGAATATTTACTTTACTTATAATTTGTGACTTTCTTGTTCTCTTTCTGGTGTTGCAAACAACTCGATTTATAAAGTGGAAAAGAACCAGAGTAGGTACCTGTGATACATGACAAGGCACGTAGGAAAATGTTTAATATTGTTAGTCATTAGGAAGATGCAAATTAAAACCACAAGAAAGAGTTCAGAAGCCTGCACCTCAAAAATTAAAATAAAAAAGATGTACTTACATGGCCTAGCAGCCCTGGATTCAACTCTTAGCATCCCCAAAAAATGCACAATAAAAACAGCACTGCCTAGTGTCTCTGATTGCTAAGCCAAAGTACATGGGGATGCAAGCAACCCCTGAATAATTCTCCCAAAAGAAATGCAAGAATTTGTTCACACAAATACTCAGAGTTGAGGATTTACAGTGGTTATGCTGAGGAAGCAAAAAGTGGCCAAATAATTCAACTGGTAAATGGGAAGCACACCCTGATCCAATTCGACAAAGAAACATTACTCATCAGTTAAAAACAAATGAGCTATTGACACATGCAACCACATGCCCCAATCCTTAGAAATATGTGAAGTGAAGGAAACTAGTCATTTAAGAAAGTATGACTATGCATTGATGAAATTATGGAAAATGCAAAAATATAATGACTAAAGTAGAGATCCTTCCAGGACTGAGGTTCATGCGAAGAAATTGTTGGGACTTTGTGGGATAAGGGACTTTGAGGAGTGATGGACCATTATACAGGCTGTGGTAATAGTCATAAATTTTAATACATATATTTGTCAGAGCTCAGACTTTAACCAACAAATTTACAGATTTGTGCTTTAAAGAATTGATAGATTTTTTTCCCCCTCTAAATGCTAAGAATTATGACATGTGTCTTATCGTGGCCTTACTTGGAAAAACTTTATGTCTAAATTTAGTGCTCAGTCATAGTAACAAAGAATGCCTTGGATCAGCGGTCAGTGCACTTTATATAGGTGCAGATGAAAATCTCCATTTGATCTTTTCTAAACTTACCTTTTGCATACTTTCATTAGTATACTCAACACTTTGTGAACTGTCAGAACATAAAGTTATAAGGAGACAGGAGCCTAATTGAGATCTCCAATTAAAAGAATAGGACAAAATCAAAGCATGTGCTCTTGGGTTGTTGGTTTTATTTATGTTTTAACTGCCTAGATGTTGCATGCCTTTTCCTGGGGTAGATCTGAGCAAACATCTATCCATCTCAGAAAAGGCACAGACAAACCAAAGGAATGGTTCTGCTCAAATGCAGCTTAGAAAACTAGGAAGATTATTGGCATTGTTTACAGGTGCACCTGTAAAAGCCTACCTCAGCATAGTGATGGCTCATGACAGTAACATCCTTGGTGCTCCTGGACCATTTGCAGACAACTCCACTGGTCAGAAAGTCTCCTCGTCCCACCAGTTGTTACTACTTCTATAACCTTGGGAAGAGGCCTTGTGACCCTTCTAAGTTTCAAGAATTTGAAACTTGTGAAGTTTTGTTTATCTTCTGAGCTTTGTAATTATTATATACTACCTGAGATCTATCAAGCCTTCCTCTTCTTTCCAGGGGAGAGTGATTCCAATAGAAAACAATATCAGTACAACATTGGGTTTGTGGCTGATTGTTGTGAGCCTAGCCTTTAACGGCTGAGCCATCTCTCCAGCCCTTGTGGCTGATTGTTTGGTTTTCCACTGCCAGACAGGTCCACGGTCAAGTGAGACCCCTATGATGACAAGACTACACCCAGATAGGTAGATTTTCCAAGAATCCATTTTCTAGAAGATACTTGTTTATCAAAGAAAGCAGTTTAACTGTGAATAATCCTGAAATTATAGCTGAATACAGAACATCTCCGTGACAATGCTTCATGGGGTAGGCATTTAAAATGTGCTAGTGAACCCAGTGGTGGGTGGAGATCGTCTTCTGTCTCCCACTGGGTTCTTGTCTGCCTTCCCCTCCAAGAATGGAGTGGGCAGACAGGAAAGGAAAAATAAAAGTTACTTTATTTGCCACATGGGAAGAAAGTGCTCCAAACCCTCTTGGCAAGAGAACGCCAGTGGGGAGCTATTTCAGCTTGAATCCAAAGTTGGCTTTGGGGTGACTAGTTGAGAGATTGAACAGCCCTATGCTCTCAGGAGCTATGGGGTGCTGAATAAGAGACTGGTTATAGCTGGAAAACACTTGGAGGGCTCCAGTGTACCAGTGGAGAGAAGCACTTTGCACAGAATGTTTGTAGGTCACTGTCAGGAATGAAAGGAGTAGCTCACCTGTCTCTGGCAGGTCTTAAAGATTAGGGTCTCAAGTCTCTAGTGGCTGAAGCCAAAGTTCCTCTGTGTGCAGCTGCTGATGGAGTCCTGGAGACTGTCTTAGAGGAGCTCCCTACCCTAGCAGAACACTCTGGTGCAGTAGAGCCATCCTTGTCTCCAAGGAACTCTGCCTTGGGTTAAGGGAACCTACAAGTCTGTCTTTTGATATTTTTGTGGCTGCTGCTGAGTCCTAAAGTCCTTGTTTCTTCTTCCACCTCGGACTTTGAGAGAAAGTATGAAAGGTGGATAATGGCCAAAGGGAATAAAGACCAGGTGGATTCTGATACCTGGATCTCTAACCACATCCAGCCAATCAGGAAAGAGCTGCCAAAAGTTCCCATCATGTCTCTTTGCTAAGGCTGTTTTTGCAGACCATGGTCTGTTGCTTTCTGGCCTATCACTCCTAATTCTAGCTCTTATAAGCTAAAGTTCTCATGCAGCCAGGTTTCTGTTTCTCCTTTGGCTCCCCTGTTTTTAGGGATGTGGGCTTCTTACTTTTCAAAGGAATCTGCATTTGGGTGGGATGCTCTACACCATGGCTATCCCTAGGGTATATTTTTTATAGGGTTGAGTGATATTTCTTTCACTCCAAATATGTAGCTTTCCCCATTCAGAAAGAGGCTCCAGTGCATGGCTGCTTATGAGGCCTTCTCTGCTCAAGGGCTAGAATCTCTTCTGCTTCCATTGAGTAAGATCCTATACTCACCTCAGGTCCCCAGTTTCGTAGATACTTCCTCTTTAGGAAGCAGATAGAAGTAGCTACAGGAATAATTATGAATGATGTTAATTTCCACTATGGATGGAAAAACAGTACACAGTCACAAGCAGAAAAAAAAATTAATGCCACAATGATGCAGGAGATATAGAAGATCTCTAGTCAGGCAATTGTTCTGTCATGCTGTAGGGAAAGTAACCATTTAGCCAGAAGGATAAAGGAGTACCATCTGCTTAGGTCACCTAATGTTCCCTCTCTATCTTGAAAGTTCTCTTTTTCCATCCAGCTTGTGACTGTCTGGTACAGTCTGGAATGATAAGGCAGCATCTTATAATTACATTCCTTATTATGGCTTTTGGATTACCCACTCTTCCTGTTTCAGTGGTGCAAAGCTTTACTATAGACATCATCAAATGACTGGTTGACAGCTGGGTTTAGCTGCTACTGTCTATAGAAGAAAGGCCACTCCTTCTCTGTTACCTGGCTCTGCCACATTCCAGCTTCCTCAGTGAAGGCTTTTCTTTTCCACTTTCCCTGCTAAACCTCTGTGCTAAAAAAGGTTAGTTGGGCTGGGTAAAATATCCGGTTTGCATTTGGGTCCATTTCAAGTATCAGTTTCTGCGCTCAGTCTTTATAATAGCATGTGAATGTTACTACATTATACTCCCACAGCAGTAGTTGGTGGGATTTCCGGTTGATTCACTTCCTCCCTATTGTCTGTCCTAGAGGCAAGCTGGCAGCAGCCCTCAGCAGGATGGAAGCAATTGTGAAGGCCTCTTGGACTTGAACCAGAAAGGGCAGGAAGGCAAAAGGTGATCTAGAGGTCAGGCCACTCTAGCACTAATGTCTATCTAGACCCAAGTTTATCCTTGAGACAAGATAGCCTAGACTGAGTGAGACATATATCTTTGTCTTTTAAGCAACATAGTACCTATAGGGAGGAAACGAGACACATTCTTCCAAGTTCTGTGACAACTATATATAGTGTTCTTTGCCCCAAGAATGTGGTTGTTGAATTTCAGTACACATAAGAATCACCTTTTACTGCAGATGACCTTATATTACCCTTATGAATTTCAGAGTTTTCAAGAAAGACAGAAAATCTGAATTTTTATTTGCATCTATTTTTATATTCATTAATAAATCATCAGTACTCATGGAGTAAAAACCAGGCTAAAATATCCAACAAACTTGAGAATCCTAAATGAGCAAAGACCAAATGACAAGATTCAAATAGTATGAGGTAATATTAACATCTTAGATGTTGGTTAAAAATAGGAGCAAAAGAATACTGGAATGGGCTCCATACAGACCTCCTGGGAGTGGGGTTCAGGAAGTTATGTTGGCATCTTAGAACCACAGAGAAAGAGAGCTGGTACCTGCCCAATATCACCCTCATTTACTAGAGCTATCCAGAGAAAGTAAGGTTATTAGTAAAAAAAAAAAAAAAAAAAAAAAAAAAAAAAAAAAAGCTGATATGAAATTTTCTAGTAAAATTTGATAGCAAACAGCCATGACTTATTAAGATTTAGGTCACATCACTCTTCCCAAAATCCACAGCAAACAATCATGCCTGTATAAGGTAAGTGATTCCTGAGACTAAGTTGAGTCTGAGACTTGGCCTATGTGGTTTCTCCCTGTTGTTTTAAATAGCATGAATTATGTCTCTTATAGTAACCCCAACAGTTGCTCTGATGGTGAGAACACAGAGCCAAGAATACACTGTTTCCTTCCTCCACTTCGATATCTTAATGGAATGAATGCAATATTATTCATCAACTGCCAGCTTGATGGAATATATCATATAAATCATCTCAAAAGTTATTTGCCACCTGCCTGCCTGCGCCGAAATGCATGCAGGCTTAATTAATCTAATTAGTCAATGCATAGATCAGGAGCACATTTACAGCTTCTCTGGCATCATAAATAAACTAGTTTTGTTTTCATAGGCTAAACAATTCATTTTGAAGATGGATATGAGGAAGGAACCAGGATGGCTGACCTCTATTACAGTAAAACATGGAATAACGATGGTTGGGTTTTCCTTTTGTTCTGTGTGCCCTCCATTAACCTTCTATTAAAATACTTCTCTGTGGAGGAGGCAAAAGGGGCTGAGGTGGCACTCGGCAGAAATGTCATGCCCTCCCACCTGGAAAGGCTTACCTGCCATTTCCCCAAGAATGAACGTACCCAGTTTAAACCTCTGTATTAAAAGACGTATGGATTCTAAAGCGTAAGCAAACACATGGACCACTGATGCTGTAAGGTCAAGAGCCCAAACAGCTGGCTAATGACAATTTCAAATAGCAGAAGAAGGAGGGTCAAGGGAGAAAGTAAGGCATGAGGCACAGTGACTATGCAGTTCTGTGAATATGCACTTGTTTCTTTGATGGCCAAAGATACCTGGTATAGCTACAGTGGCAGCATGGTACCAAGACTAGAACACACAGGCCCATAATAGTGGAGTCATGTAACCTATAGGTCCTGAAACATAAACTAAGGGTATAGCCACAGGCTTAAGTGCACAGTTAAATAGATACTGTGGGTCTCCCTGCTCTCATTAATAGCTAGCTGGTATTCATAAGGGGAGCAGAGATGACTAATGTAGGGGCTAGGGTTTTCAAAAGCTCTGTGAGTATGTATAGTGAAAAAAGACACTCCAGGACAGCTGCAGCAGGCAGATCAACTTGACTTAGACTCAAGGCTTATGATGTTCCGGGAGCCTGACAGTAGGCACATCCAGGATAAGCAAAGGTTATTGGCTGGGGGTTTTGGGAGACTGGAATGGCTAATTAGCAGGGGGAAGCATTTTTTAGGAATCTCGTGTACTTGCTGAACAGGTTTTGTCAGGAGAAAAGAAATTGATCCTATAAACTAATTGAGGCTATATGACATTCCTCAGGTAGAGGTGAGTAAAGGAGGTAGAGTTCCCCAGACAAGGTCAGAGAAGGAGAAGCCCTGCTAATGAAATGAATCTCCCATATTGTGGTGAACCCCGAGGCTATCTATTCATGGTAGACTTTGATCTCAATTAACAGAATTTTCCCTCAAAATACCCTATCTTCCACTGCATCTTTTAGATGATGTACACTAACTCGATATCTTGCTGCTCTTCAATATTTTGTAGAAACTGTGCAGGCTTGTTTTAAGGGACAAAAATTAAGGTATTCCAAGCACTTAGCATATCTGTATTAGTCAGGGTTCTCTAAAGAACTGCAACTAAGCAAATATATAGCAAAATGGGGCCAAGGTGTCTAACAAACACTGTGATCTGGTGGAAAGACAAAGATTCTGATAGTTGTTCAGTCCACAAGATTGCATGTCTCAGCAGTCCCAATCTGGTCCTGGAGTCCTGGAGAATTCCTCTATCTCCACCTTCCATCTTACCATAGGAGCACTAAAATTACAGACAAATGCTACCACATCCAGATTTAAGCATGTTCTAGAGATTCATACTTGGGTTCTCATGTTGGCAAGGAGACATCTTTATCTACAGAGTCATCTCCCGAGACCTCATTTAGTGTTTTTAACTGATGCCTTTTATTTTCCTCTTGGGTGGTATGATGGTTAATATTAATTGTCTACTTGACAGGATCTAGAAATTACCCATGGGGAATTATGTATATTAGTTTAGTGGCTAACTGTTAGCCTCTGGTCATCCCTGTGAAAGATTTTATTAGGCTAATTGAAGTAGACAACCCTCCTTAAGTATATGAGGACCTTCTGGTATCAACCCTGATATAAAGACAACCAAAGCAAAAATGTTTGCTTTTGTCCTGTGTCTTCCCATCTTGCTAGTGAGTTTATCTATTCTGTTACTGAGGTTGTTACTGTTGTTGTTGCTGCTATACTTGTCTTTGATGATATCAAAGCCAAGATTGTTTGGCATTTTGACTTGGACTGAAGACCAATGGTTCTTTGGGGATCCTTTAGGCCTTTAGCTCCAGATTGGGATTTTTGAGACAAACAGCCTCATGGACTGAAAAGCTGCCAGATCTCAATTTATCCAATGTGAATGAAGAGAACAAAAAAAAAAACATTGTTAGAATACCAAGACCACATCATTTAAGACAATCAATCATACACACACATATATGTATGTATTATATATTATATATAATTACACACACATAATTTCTCTCTGTCAAAGTCTTCTGGAGATCCCTGACTAATATAGGTGGTATGACAGCTCAGATCACACTTTACTCCTGGACTGAAAGTGGGATTATTACAAATGCTCCCAGTCAGATAGATAGTGGGGGCAGACTCTAACCACAAAGGATTTCCTTCAAACTTCACCTCTTTATACTAGCTAATTTGAAATTTACATGTGTTTAGAAAACAAAAGTACAAATAAAATATAGTCTCAAAGCAATAGAAGAATACATCTTGAGAAGTGAACTTTAATATATGCAAGCTCAAACAATAGCTAGGATGCAGTATAGATTATGTCACATAAATCAGACTGTATCACAAATGGTATATGATGAATTGATGGGATTTGGTGGTAAAGGAGTTTCCCTTAAATGTCTTGAGAAGGCAGTGTTTGCACTGGGAATTATTAGGGTTGACATTGGGTTCTAGCTGGTCATTTTGCTTCTGAGAATGTGGGTTAAATTCTGAAAGTGCATGATATGTATGTATATTAGTATTGGATGTGTAAGTAAATGGTTGATGGATGAAAGCCAGGTTTCTTGCTATTGGAGTGGAAAAGGAAGATAAACAAGGAGGGAAGGTCAGGAGGACCATGTTTTACTGGATTAGTCTGAGACATAAGTATGAACTCATGTTTAAGTTCATATAAACACAGATAGATATAGATCTAGGCAGATAGGCATATACATACTTATCTCTCATTGTAAGGTTGCACAGTTGTGTATTGCACTATACAATTATATAGTACTTCATTCTGTGAACTAATGACACCCAATAGCTAAATGTACAGTCAACAAGAAGATCTTGATTTTAAGATACTTTTCTCCAAGTAATTAGAATCAAGGCTCTTTGGGGAAATGATTATGGGAATTTGGAATGGATAATATAAGCCTTGGTTGTGTTACAGTAACAGACAGCCAAATATGAGCTCAAAACTTTAAAGGAATGTGACATGTGAAAGAAATATAAGGGTTACCTTAAAGATCTCTAGGTGGCCAAAGCTAAAATTTGAACAACCAGAATAATGACAATAATAATAATCATGATAGTATTGAGCTATAACCCATAGTATTATATGTATATGTCTAGGGTTATGTGTAAGTATATGTATATATGAGTCAAACTATAAGCTAATATGTAAAATAAATATGCCTCTGTATATATGTTTTGTTTGTGTAGCATGGTGTTCCTATGAGACTTCTACTAGTGGGCATGGGGGCTATTTCTGACTCTTTTGTCTACTTTTGGAACCCTTTTTCTCCTACTGGTTTGCCTTGTTCAGTCTTGATATTAGGGGATGTACCCAGTCTTATAGTAACTTCTTATGCCATGTTTGGTTGATATCCCTGGGAGACCTGTTCTTTGTTTGATGGGAAACAAAGGATGTATGATGGGGGAGAGGGAAGAGGGACAAGACTGGAAGGAGAAAAGGGAGGGGAACTGCAGTCAGGATGTAATGTATAATTAATTAATTAATTAATTAATTAATTAAGATGGCCCAACAGGAAAAGATTTTTTTTAACCAAATCTAGTGATAGAAGTGTGATCCTGGGGACCCACATGGTGGTAGGAGAATACTGACTCCAAGTTGTCATTTGACCTTTGACTGCCACAGCCCACTTCCCATCTCTTCTCTCTCTCTCTCTCTCTCTCTCTCTCTCTCTCTCTCTCTCTCTCTCACACACACACACACACACACACACACACACACACACACACACACACACACACTCACAAGTTGAAAAAAAAAAGTAAGTCCTCAAGTTGTTCCATATCATCAGGGCCCCTTTGGTCCTGGTACCTTCTCTGGCACATTCCAAGCATTCTTAATCTAAGACTTGGCCATTTTTCCCCCACTGGAGTTTTTTTTTTTTTTTTCACTTGACTCCCAGTCAACACAGTGACATATTTACATTTGGTGTTAAGCAAAGAGTCAACCCTGGGGGTTGCCACTAAGAAACAACTTCCCCCTGGTCCCAGCATGTAGATTTACAACAGAGCTGTCTGCCAAATTAAGGCTGAGGCAGAAACAAACTATTTAATTGGCACATTGCAGTCACTGGGACCATTTATTGTGAATAGCTTCAGAGACAACAGGAGTCCTTTGGTTACGTTCCAGAGATCCTGGCTGTATTTAAACATTTCCTTTGTAGAGCAACACTGATAATGTTGCAGGCCATGGTTATTTCCATTTTAACCTGTTTCTATCTCTTCATTATTTAGAAAGCCCCTCGCTGGTTCCTGAAATGCATGTCTCTGCCTGGCTGCTGTGATTTTCCTTTCTGTGTCATCCTCTGAATTTCTTCTGGTGGTAACAGTCACAGAGGGATGCCCCTTGTTTTCTTTGCTTGTGCAGTGATCCTAATGGGGAGGCCAGAGAGAAGGTTAAATTCAAAAGCAGATTTACAGCAGGCTGGCAGCCAGCCACTTGGCCTGGTGGCCTTGTGCAAGAGATGGGGGCCTTGCATGGTTTGATGGGACTCAGAGGCAGTGGGGGTTAGGAAAGCAATGTTCTTCCTGTCAGTCCTAGTCAGCATCTCTCTGGCAATCCCCTCCAGCAGTTTTCTCTCTTTCAAGGTGATTCTAGCAAGCAATTGAGCTATCAAGCTAGTATAGAGTTTTAAAAGGTTGGTGACGTATCTTTCATTGGATCCTTCTGTATGCTACATTAGCCATCTTCATTAAGGCTCAATCGGTGTTCCTGGCTCCTCCCAGCAGGGCAGCTACAAAGGTACAGGTGCAACAGCCAGGGTTTCAAAGAGGGTTCTGCAGTGTTCTAAGGGTGTTCCTTTAAGCAAGTGGGTCTGCCTCGGGGACTCTCCGTTTTATTCTCTGTAGATGCAGATTCTACCACTTATAATCTGGCAAAATGTTAATAGTCAGCTTTGAATATATGTTCAGAGGGGTTCTCCAAAGGAACAGCAACAGTAAACTGTGCAAACATATTACAAAGGGGCATCTAATAGCTTGACTTCCATGAATGGTCCCCTGCCTGCCAAAGAATGAGAATAAAGTGATTCTCAGTCCGTGATGCTGAAGGCCTGGAGTTCCCTGGAGAAATCTGAGGACTAAGTTCATGGGGGTTGGAAGGGTGCTAAAGAAGCTGGCGCCTGATTTCAGAAGTAGATGATAACAGTAGTACCTCCTTACTCCCTTAAGGAGAAGACAAGGCAGGTGCATGCTGCTCTGTACATCTCTATATCTGGGCTGTCCATTGGAGAGGAGGGGGACACTCGCTGTGAGGGAGGATCCTCCTCCACTCAGTTAATACTCTCTGCATAAAGCTCTTAGAGTCCCAGTGGTGTTTGCCCAAAGCAAAGCCCGCCAATCAAGCAAGGACCACAAAGGTCCTGAGAATGCACAGACTCCATCAGATCCTACTCAAAACCTGGTAGAAGAGGATGTTAAAGGATCCCAGGAAAAAGCCTCTGAGTCTACTGCTGAATTCAGTGATACAGACCGTGATGAGACTGAAGAAGTAATGAGGTTCATCTCATCTAAATAGATGACAAGACGAAAAAGATATGGAAACCAATGGTACACTGTGGCTGTCCCACAAAGGAAGAAACACAACAGTGATGAAAAATGGTTTATTTTAATCCTCTAGGCTAAAAATAGAAAATGAGAGGGCAGGGAGAATAATTAAGCTTCCAATAACAAAGGGAACCCTTCAGCTTGTTTGAAATAGCATTTCATTCTGTAAACTGAACATCCAGGGAGACATTCTTAAGTAAAGCCTTAAGTTTTGGAACCTTGAGCAAATCTGTCTGTCACCTTGTCTGCAAACAAAACTTTGTGGTCCAAACAGGTCGTGTCTAACTTCTTCCCCATTGCCAGTGTATACATTTAGGACTTAGGACCAGCAAGGCGGCTAAGCAGGTAAAGGTGTTTGTTGCCAAGTTTGATGACTGGAGTTCAATCCCAAAGACCCACAGAGTGGAAGGAGAGAGAATGGACTCCCTCGGGTGGTTCTCTGACCTCCATGTGTGATGTGCACACCTCCCCAACACAGGACATATATGAATGAAAACATTAACAATTTAAGATTATGATTCTCTTTATGAATGGAAGCTGAAACCATGGCTGTGCCTCCCTTTAAATGCATCCCCACTAAGTCCCTTCTCTGCAAGTCAAACCCTGAGTAACCACTGTAAAACCACTATCCATCTCGTTGAGATTAAATGCCACCAACGTTTTGGGTTAAACAGCTTCATACTGACTTACACTGCAAGCTGTCATAGAAAGAGATTTTGGAAAACATACTTTGGTTCCATTTGTATTGTTTTAGGTAGGATGGACAGTTAAAGTTTTTGAAAGTTCACTAAGGCGTTTTAAAAATGTCAGGTAAGCAGTAACATGAAATAGGACCACACAGCAAAAGGTCAATTTAAAAATAGAAGAAGGGGGCTAGAGAGGTGGCTCAGAGTTTAGGAATACTGGCTGCTCTTATAGAGGACCTGGGTTTGGTTTCTAGCTCCTAACTCCCACATCATAGCTTACAACCGTCTGTAACTCATTTCCAGGGAACCTGACAACCTCTTCTGACTTCTGTTAGGCACCACACACAGTATGCTTACATAAATACAGGCAAAGCACTCATATATAAAGTAAATAAAGCTTTTTAATGGAATGTGGTTAATATTAGTCAAAAATCACAATTAAAATATAGCATGCTTTTAATTTTAATCTCCTGTGTTCTCTTTTTTCTTTTTTATTTGATATTTTCTTTATTTACATTTCAAATGTTATCCCCTTTCCTTGATTCCCTTCCGCAAACCCCCTATCCCTTTCCCCCTAGCCTTGCTCACCAACCCACCCACTCCCACTTCCTGGCCCTGGCAGTCCCCTATACTGGGGCATAGAACCTTCACAGGACCAAGGGCCTCTCTCCCATTGATGACTGACTAGGCCATCTTCTGCTACATACATGTTCTCTTCTTTTATGCCTCTTTGCTAGCAGTTTTTAAAATCTCTCTTCTTACTGTTCTCCTTTCCTCCTTCTGCTGTTGAATTAAAAAACAAAAACAAAAAAAAAAAAAAAAAAAAAAAAAAAAAACCACTCTCCTCAATTATCTACCTGGCTGAGAGAACTGGCTTTACAGTTGGACATCTAAAGCAACTTGATTCATTTCTCAAAGTTATACTTTCTGTGTCTGTAAATTGGTGCAAGCAATAAAAATATCTGCAGGAATACTTTTGTATAGGTCAGGGAAAACACATGCGGGGAAATACTTACAAACCACAGAAAGTGTGCTTAGACTGGTACCATAACACCTTTGTACACAGAGCAGGACCTTGGCCTCCCAGTTCACCCTCCTCTCCGTCATCCATGCCTAGAAAATGCTTTCCCGTCTCCACTCTGCCTTATTATGAAACAGAGACTAGTCTGGGTAAGCTGCAGAATCACTCCCCGCTTCTTATTTTCTGGGGTTTAGTTTATTATACAATAAGGATAGACATTTTTAGAACCATGTGGGATGCTGGGCCAGATGTGCTAATGCTGCTGTGTGAAACCATCCCCCTGGCTTCTGGGAAAGAGGACAGCAATGCTGTCCAATACTACTGGGTACATTATACCCTTGCTGGTAGCAATAGCTCAAGGTCTTTCTAGAGGATCATTTTGTCCAAGTCTGTAATTCTGCTCACTTGCACCACTGTTATTTGATTAAGGGACCTTATGTATCACTGGCCGATCACTTTGTTTAATAACATTATTGATATAGATGGGAATTCCATTGTTTGTCTATGCCCTTTAAAGGCTACAGATAGCTGGCAATAATTTTTATATCTTTTCTTCACCCAGCTTATTTCCTTTTGTGAGGGGGGAGTGTTTTGTTCTGCTTTATTTTGTCTTGTTGTTTTTTCAAGGTATGGTTTCTTTGAATAGCCCTGGCTGTCTGGAACTAGCTCTGTAGACTAGGCTGGCTTTGAACTCACAGAGATCTGCCTGCCTCTGACTCCTGAGTGCTGGGATTAAAGGCATGAGCCAACACTTCTCAACTCTGGCTTAATTCTTAATGGTCTAAACCAGTGCTTCCCACACCAAAATAAGCACGTGTATGAATAATTCATCTGAGGACCATATCTAAATGAAGATTGCAACTCAGGAGGCTTTAGTGGAGCCCAAGACTCTGCATTTCTCCCAAACTCATAGCTGATACCTACATTACTGATGTGCAGAGTTCACTTGAGTGATGGAGGCAATGATGAGGCATGGATCCCCCACATTCAGCTTGTTTTTGGCAGCTGGCAAAACCTTGTGGTCACCATATCCAGCTTTGTGTTTATAGACTTGTGCACACAGGGTCACATAATGAACCAGAGTTCTCTGTGTTGCCATAAAAGCACTTTCCTTTGGTTCTCATGCAGCCACTCAGAGGGAATTAAAGGTTCCAATGTTGTCTTCCTCTTCCAGATGTGACCCAGCATCCTTTGGATACAAAGAGAGAATGTTTCTTTTGCTGCTAGAAGACCATAGTTCTCCTTCCTCTTCACCATTCGGGTTCCTTGTGGGGGGCTGGGCGGGTAGGGAGTGGATGAAGAGAAAACATGGTAAGAAGATGCTCACCACACTCCTCCTCACTTGCTGCTACTCCCCATCTCCACAACCTGACACAACCCCCTCCTTCCCCACCCTGTGTGTGTGTGTTTGTGTGTGTGTGTGTGTGTGTGTGTGTGTGTGTGTGTGTGTGTGTGTGTGTGTATGTGTGTGTATGTTTGTGTGTGTGTGTAAAGTTCTGACTGCTGGGCTGTTTATTTCAGAGTCAGTTGGACCAAGTACTTATATGTCTGCACTATCCCTATAAAGCTCTGTATGTTTAATCTGTGCTTATAATTAATCCAGAAGTTATCCCTTGCCAGATTTGGTATAGAATTCACATTTCAATTATTTCTATAACTGATTGGCTTTGGAATTTTTTACTGGTTGTAATGGTTATAATAATAGTAATTATAGTAACATCTAAGGCTTCCGGGATCCTCATTGAATGCTTGGTATTGTTCCACCCCTACAGGTGTCCTACTCCTCATGACTTCCTTATGGGATGGGGCCTATGTTATCTTCATAAGCACTTGGAATATTTGCAGGTGGCTCAGCCTGTTTTGAATTGCTTAATAAAGTATCTGAAATTCATTCATTAATTAAAATCTTTATGTCTTCATTGCACAGTGCTGGAGGTCCAGGCCAGAGAAGTAGCATCTTTCTGGCTTCTAAAGAAGGTCTTATGTTGCAACAACCCATGGTGGGAAAGCAGAAGAGAAGGAGGTGTGAGGGGGTGAGAATATGCTTAAGAGACCAAAGGCTCAATTTTAAAAATTCACACTTACTGTAAATAATCCAGTTCTTTCAGGCCATACAAATGTAAGGGGAGGTTCTGTCACTAAGGTCCTATTCCCCAATTGGCTCTTGACTTGTCAATTAAGAAGGCCAGGGTCTAATTGCTAGATGGAAGATAAGGTGGGACTTTAGGGTCCCAAGAGGAAAAAGAGATTCAGGGAAAGAGAGAGGAGCTTTTCTGCCAAGCTTTGGAACAAGAAGAAAGCAGCAGTTATGTAAGGTCTTGGGGCAGCTAGGGCCTGCAGCCTCCGCTATGGGCAGGGGCCAAGGATATTGGTGGGGGCTAGCTGATGCAAGCCACTAAATATAGAGTAGAGGGAGAGATGGAGATAATAAATTGATAAGGGTACAAATTTCCAAGCATGTGGTATCTGTGCCCTGCAATTGTGCCTAGAGGCAAATTCTGAAGGCAATGGAGCTGTCTGTGTGGTTTTTATCCTTGGATTCAAGGGTCTCTGGAATAATAATTTGACTCCTCCAGGATCAAACGCAGGTAGAAAAGGAAGCCAGGAGTGGGATGGTTGTAAGAACAATCTGCAGAGCCAGGTAAAATAAAGGGGAACCAGGAAGGAACAGAACTTGGGCAGCAGCTCCTAAGCTAAGGTGGTAGTATGATCTTAAAACTATTTATGAAATTCCTAGGCAAGTGGATGGACCTGGAGGGCATCATCCTGAGTGAGGTAACCCAATCACAAAAGAATTCGCACAATATGTACTCACTGATAAGTGGATATTAGCCCAGAAACATAGAATACCCAAGATACAAGATACAATTTGCTAAATGCATGAAACTCAAGAAGAACGAAGACCAAAGTGTGGACACTTTGCCCCTTCTTAGAATTGGGAACAAAACACCCATGGAAGGAGTTACAGAGTTAAAGTTTGGAGCTGAGACGAAAGGATGGACCATCTAGAGACTGCCAAACCCAGGGATCCATCCCATAATCAGCTTCCAAACGCTGACACCATTGCATGCACTAGCAAGATTTTGCTGAAAGGACCCAGATATAGCTGTCTCTTGTGAGACTAGGCCGGGGCCTAGCAAACACATAAGTGGATGCTCACAGTCAGCTATTGGATGGGTCACACGGCCCCCAATGGAGGAGCTAGAGAAAGTACCCAAGGAGCTAAAGGGAACTGCAACCCTATAGGTGGAACAACAATATGAACTACCCAGTACTCCCCAGAGCTTGTGTCTCTAGCTGCATATGAATCAGAAGATGGCCTAGTCGGCCATCAGTGGAAAGAGAGGGCCATTGGTCGTGCAAACTTTATCTGCCTCAGTACAGGGGAACGCCAGGGCCAAGAAGTGGGAGTGGGTGGGTGGGGGAGTGTGTGGGGAACTTTTGGGATAGCATTGGAAATGTAAATGAAATAAATACCCAATAAAAAATACAAAAAAAAAACTATATGGAACAACTAGTGTGAAAATATCATTAACCCTTCTTATAAGACCAAGCCCTTACCACCAAGCAATGTTTTATTGTGGGCCAAGCCATATCCAAACCATGACAATGGTGTTTTTTGATTACCGTAACATATATTAGTAAAGACCATAAATTTTATTCTTGTTTTCTTCTGTCTGTGCACAATGTCTATACATCATTCTGAGCCAGGATCAGAAACTATTGATCTGTTTGGCTTTTAAATCTTTACAATGGGAAAAAATCACTCTTGGGAATCTTGATAGTTTGAGTGCAGAACCCAAGAGAACATCTGCTAGCACTCACTCCAGAATTTCCTCTGAATCTGGCAAATTTCGAACACTGGTGGTATCACCTCTCTGCTCTCTCCACCTTCAGGCTTACCTTCCTAAGTCTAGCCATGCATAGCACCCTTAAAATGACACAAATGTTACACATATTTTATAGAATCAAAATTGCGTCTTTTTTGATAAAGGTGTAAGACTTTTCCCCCTGTATGTTTCTATGGGAAATCTACTAATTAAGATCAAAGTCTACTACTGACCACATAGCCTTCTGGAGCTCAGCGCAAAATGGGGGACTTGCTCGTTAGCAGAGTTTCTCCTTCTCTGATCCTGCCCTGGGTATTCAAATCCCGAAAACTTGCCTCTACCTGAGGAATGTCGCATAGCCTCGATTAGTTTATGGGATCAATTTCCTTTCTCTTGGCAAAACTTGTTCAGCCAGCACATGAGATTCCTGAAATGCTTCTCTAGGCTAATGACGCAGGCCATGATCCCTCAGCCCAGAGTCAATGACCTTTGCCTATCCTGGATGTCACTGTTTTCAGTTCCCCAAAACTTTATAATCTTTCACTCACCCTATGTAAATTTGATCTGCTTACTGACAAGCAGTCCTGGTGTGATCACTCACAGTGTGTACTCGCAGGGCTTACAAACCACCTATTCGACATCTCTGCTCCCACTGCCCTTCTGAACTGTATCATCTGACAGTCCATGAGGACAGGAAGGCCTACATATTTCTTTTTTTTAATTAGGTATTTATTTCATTTACATTTCCAATGCTATCTCAAAAGTCCCCCACACACTCCCACACCTACTCCCCCACCCCCCACTCCCACTTCTTGGCCCTGGTGTTCCCCTGTACTGAGACAGATAAAGTTTGCATGACCAATGGGCCTCTCTTTCCACTGATGGCCGACTAGGCCATCATCTGATACATATGCAGCTAGAGACATGAGCTCTGGGGGGGGGGGGGGTACTGATTAGTTCATATTGTTGTTCCACCTATAGGGCTCAGACTCCTTTAGCTCCTTGGGTACTTTCTCTAGCTCCTCCACTGGGGGCACTGTGATCCATCCAATAGCTGACTGTTAGCATCCACTTCTGTGTTTGCTAGGCCCTGGCATAGTCTCACAAGAGACAACTATATCTGGGTCCTTTCAGCAAAATTTTGCTAGTGTGTGCAATGGTGTCAGCGTTTGGAAGCTGATTATGGGATGGATCCCCGGATATGGCAGTTTCTAAATAGTCCATCCTTTCGTCTCAGCTCCAAACTTTGTCTCTGTAACTCCTTCCATGGGTGTTTTGTTCCCAGTTCTAAGAAGGGGCAAAGTGTCCACACTTTGGTCTTCGTTCTTCTTGAGTTTCATGTGTTTTAAGATTTATTCATTTATTTATTTATTACATAAAAGTACACTGTAGCTGTCTAAAGACATACCAGAAGAGGGCATCATATCTCATTAAAGACGGTTGTGAGCCACCATGTGGCTGCTGGGATTTAAACTCAGGACCTCTGAAAGAGTAGTCAGTGCTCTTAACCTCTGAGCCATCTCTCCAGACCCTACCCACATATTTCTACAAGCTAATTGATAGCGTGTGTTTCAAGTATAACAAGTATACTGTTAAAAGAACCA
The DNA here is from genome assembly GCF_000001635.26 of Mus musculus. NCBI lineage: Eukaryota > Metazoa > Chordata > Mammalia > Rodentia > Muridae > Mus > Mus musculus. Next base: position 77,740,421 of record NC_000067.6, on the reverse strand, counting down.
GCTAATAATTCCAGATTCAAGCTGGACCTGGGGTTTGGACTGTAGTCTTCACTACTTAATAGACTGAGACAGAAGTGGGAGAATCACAAATTCAAGTCCTGCCTGGGCTATATAGTGATTACAAGACTTTCCATAGCGTCTTAGGGAGACAGGGTCCCTAAGTAAAAAGTGGAAGGAGATGGTGATTCAGTTTAGTGATAGAACTTTTGCTTTGCATGTGTAAGACCCTGAGTTCAATCCACAGTTCTCCCAAAACCAACAAAAATAGCTCTATATTAAAATTGTTTCAAATAAAAGGTTTTGAAGGCACCAGAGCAGCAATAAGAATGCAGAATTCTACATTTTTATATTTTCCTGTTGAGCATTTATAATTTTCAGGCTCGCAATTAATAGCGTTTATTAAACTGCTTGCCTTTGTCTTATCTTCAGGAATTATTCAGCTTAGTTGAATCAACAATTCCAGTCATATTTTACCACTTTAAGGAAAGGTGAATTACATAATGTCATTAAGATTATTGGAACCCACCAAGGAGCCCACCATCCATCCCCTTCCCTGCCCAGGTTCTGAATTAGTGACAATGAAACAACGGCAAACGACGAGGCCACAGTGCCCCTTAAATAGTGAGAGGAACCCTGGTGTAGGTTTTCACTTTAGTACCTTATCCGACTTGATGGTACAGCTAGAAGTGAGACCTGGACTTGACCACTTCCTCTCAAGAGACCTGGGCTTGTGCTCCTTCACAGGGACCAGAGGATTGAGGGAGAACATAGCATAGTCATCCTAGGAAGAGAAGCCAAGCCGAGCCAGTCTTTCTGGATATTCCTTCCTACTTAACTATTCATAAACTGCTCCGTTGCCCCAGGGATAGAATGAATGGAGGGAAGAAAGGATTTGGACTGTGCTTTTGGGAAAACCCCATATTGTAGAATCATGGGAAAAGGAATTTCCCTCTAACTGTAACATGGGCAAACAGTTTCCCTGGGTTTAGGAGTAAACCTACCTGACTTAGGTTGGCATATGATTAATAGGTGACAGAAGTGAATGGCTTTACAGGAGAATGGCATCCTAGGTAAGTGTGTTCAGTCAGCATGCTTTCCAGAGGTGATGATAGGAGTCACTTAATCCTTCTGTCTCATAGAAGTCACTAAGGAACGTTTTATAGTCAGTAATATCCATTATACACAAACAAGCCTTAGCCTGCCTGTAAGAAGTTAAACACTAGAAATGTTTAATCTTCTCCATTTTACCTAGCTTTAGTTCAAATTATGATTTTCATATGTCACTGAGTTTTCATGGATATTGGGAAATGCCCTTCCCTCAGGCAAAACTGAAAACATTCTCATCTAAAAATTCTCGAATATTCACATTGCTTTGTCACACCACAAAGGTATTTTTCTATTTTGAAAATATTGGTAATAGAAGTGCCAAGCTAGCCATATAAAGTGTATATAAATTAAGGCAATTCTTCAGCTGGATAAGGGCAGATATCCTTTACAACAATTTTAAAATCAAGGAAATAGATTGACTTCTCAAAAAAAATCTTTACCAAAATTTTATCATAAGTTAAATTTAATAAAACATAGATATTTGCTTAAAATGGTTTTCTCAATGTGAATCACTCACAAGGCTTTAAATATGACCTGGGATTGGGACTACTTTAATAAGATCTAAATGTCTTTATTTACAAAGTCATTTTTCAAAAGTGTCATTCTTACTTTTAAATATTTCAACCCCCAAAACAGAAAGTATGCACATGCGTCATAAAAACCTAGCAAATATGTCCTCATCCATATCCTAGGTGAGGCTGTTGAGAATGTTCATTGAACTCTCTTTATTTGTTTCCAAGAAAGGAGGGAAATCCCTCCCAGTCTTCTTTGTCAGGTAGAGAAGTCCTCCAGTTCAGAACCCACCCACACCCCATCTCCTTTTCTTCCACTTCTCTCCATCACCACAACTTTATGAAATATTGTGACTGGAGAAATCTGTAAGTCAAGAGTCAAATTTATAAAGTAGCTTCACAACTACCAGTCTGAATGATATTAGAAGTATATTTCTATGAAAGGTCTAGAAAGCCAAGGTGGAGATCAGAATACGAAATACTCCCTCTGCAACTTACTTTCTCACACATACAGATGTTATCTTGGCTTTGCAAAGTCAAATCTGGCGTACAGGGTGCATGAAAGTAGATCTATACTGCAATGAAGGATATTACTCCGTTTGGCTGCAAAAGAAGCTGAACTGTTCGTCCTATTATTCATCTCAGTAGAGTTGCATATGATCTAATACTGCTTTTCAAACCATTAGTCACCAGCCAGTACTTGGATGTGAAATCAATTTACTGTGCTTCAGGTATTTAAAAACTAAATAAATAGAAAAGAGAGGAAAATGACAGAGAGTCTTGTTCAGAGGAACATTATTTATTGTTCTGTAAAGTGTTTCATTTGATTTGTATGTGTTATGCACATGGGATGGCTATGTGCAATTTATTTCTTTATGTCATTTTTTGTTTGTACTTTTAAAATATTTCTTCATGTGTATACACACACGAGTAGGGTTATGCTTGTGCCCACCAAGGCTAGTAGAAGGTTGGATCCCTTATAGCTGAAGATACAGATGGTTCTGGGTTGCTGAGAACCTATCATAGGACCTCGTAAAGAGTATCAAACCCCATATCTCCAACCCTGTAATGAATTTCTTAGTGTAGAATTTTGTTATTCAAAAGGCTATTAATAGGAGAAAACAAATAATAGAAAAAAAAGAACCAATGAATTAAGGTGAATATTGTCTTAAGTGGTCCCCAAAGGTCTATGTGCTAAAAAGGTTCAGTGTCCAATTGGAGGTGCTATTGAGAGTTGGATGAACCTTTAGGTGATAGGGCTTAGTTGGAGGGTGTGAGGCCACTTGAGATGGTCTCTGGAATTCTACTAGGGGCCTGATTCTTTCCTTCTGTCTTTCTTAGCATCTACTGCTAAACACCATGATGTTTTGTGTTGCCATGAGCCCAGAAATTATGAGCCAACCAACTATGCAACTGTGAACTGAACCTTGTTCAATTATGACTCAAAATAAATCTTTCTCTCTAAACTGAGTTTCTTCCCAAATCTTTCACTCTTCTGTTACTCTACATTAGCTTGTCCTTACCCACGCACAAATTTCCTAGCTGAGCAGGATGCCTTTTGTAAGGACCACTTACTTACTCTCTTATTTGTAGCACCCAGTTAATCTGTTGGTTCAGAATCAACATCTTTTAAAAGAAAAAGAAAGGAATGAAGAGGGAATGTATGCATTCAAAGGTTTTTTTAAAATGTTTTTTTTTTCCTATTTGTGAAAAGATTTACACGTGGGATTCTCTTTCTTCCAGGAAGCTCTTCTCCTGCAGGCAGACCAACTTCTTTGCGGCTCTCTACTGGGCTGGGCATCTCACACTCCATGTCTTTGTGTGAACTGTTTTCATCCTTGTAAAGAAATTCTGATCAATAACTTCTGAGTATCAGTAACATCATGACACATGCCCAAAGATAGGTAAATCTATGTCATCTATCTGATAGATTAATAGATGGTATGCATGCATATAAACTCATATATGCATAATATAATGAGAAATGAGCTTACTGAAGAAAATTTACCCCTTTTACCTTGAATGCATACATTGTTCCCCCTTCCTTTTCTATATCTCTTAAAAGATGTTGGTTCTGAACCAACAGATTAATTTTATCATCTAGTAATGGCTTTCCATCCAGAAGATTGAAAAGATGTCATAACTCAAATGTGAAAATACCATTTTCCTGTGTGTCTCTCCCAGGGTACTTATGGCCTCACTCGGTGTTCCTTTGTTTTCCCTCAGCCATAGTTACAGTAAAATTATTTATCACTAGCTCTGCTTAGCTTGGGAAGGTTCATTCTCCAGAAGTGTCCATCAGTACCAGCCTCTCACAGGCACTGCGCGCTGGCTTACAGATGGCTCCAGAACACAGTATCTCCAGTCTCAAATCAACCTTCTGGAATCATACCCTCCTGTTTCATCCAGCCAAAGTTAACTTTGTTAGGTTTACCAACAATCCTGGATGCTCTCTTTGCAGATTAATCTTGCCTTCATTTCTAAATGAAAGATCAAATCATGTTTAACATCTGCATATTCTCAGAAACATAAAGAGCTTTTACAGCTGATGAGTGTGTTTCAAGTCTTGGTGTGAATCAAAGGTAAAATTTACCATGTACAAAGCCAAAGTTAGAATTCAGTTCATAATCACCAACATATCTTATGTATGGTTAACCGCAACACTCAATAGAGTATAATCTCCTTAAGGGGAGACATGATCACAATCTATAACTTATTTGTATTGTACATAACTTGATCTGTATAGATACTCAATAAATATTTTTCTGACTAATAGATTAGTGGCTAATATAAAATATGAATCTAGAAACAGAGGAGAGGCAGTTGTTAACTATATAAAAGGCACATAAAATTCCCTTAATCGTGGATATTATTTGATGGATTGGTTGGTCAGTGGTTTATGTCACCATCTTCCAGAAAAGTCAGAAACTTTATATTTAGACCAGGCTGGTCCAAAGCTCACTATGTAGTTCAGATTAACAATCAAGAATAGGGGATGACTGTGTTGGGATTTAAAAATAATTTCTGTCCTCTTCATATTTGCCTGTGTTTATTTTAAATAATATACTTGAGATGAACAAAGCCACCCACTATTGTTCTGCGAGATTGTTTTGATCAACATTCAAAACCCATCCTATTTTAAGATGATTGCATGAGATAGTCACAGCTCATTAAAATGGTTTCCATAAATAAGGTCTAAATGGAAAGGGTTTATGGTGACTTTCCAATCAGATTGTTCTCCCAGGCCGAGAACAATCTCTGGACAGATTCCTGGACAGATGGCTGCCTCCTTCATAAGTCACTGGCATTGCTTTGTCCTCCATTGTTACCATGACTGCCCATAGGCTCTTGGTGCAGTCGGTACTACCTTGATGTTTCCTGTAAAGTGAATTTATAATTCTAGCTATCCTGTATAAAAGACACACAATCCAGGTAGTTTACTCACAAGCTGTAAGCCTCTATTGTGCAGGTTTGGGGATATTCTAACTTATTTCTCATCCTCAATGTCCCTTGTCACTTGCTGTTTCTCCTGGCCATATGCTCATGGTCTATCTCCTCTCATGGTGGCCTCCTCCACCTCTGTCTCCTTTCTTCCTCTCTCTATCTGCAATCCCCTCACTCAATCCTCGTGCCCCACCTTTCTCCCTCCATTGCCCAATCACAGGCTCTAGCCTTTTATTGACCAGTTAAATTGGGGAGCAAGGTTTACATAGCATCACTTGGTGTATGTGAGGATCTGCTCATTGGGAACAACCAGATATTAAAGGTTAGTATTAAGCATTAGAATACAAGCAACATCAGACAAACCCACTACAGTTTGCAACTATATTGCTTACTTTTAAAGCTTTCAGAGCACAGTGTCAGAACACAATAACACCCAGCTAGGGCCGTTCTTCCTACAGGTCTTTCATCACAGTGGCTACTCCTCTATACCAGAATAAGATAAAGGAAGAACACTAGCAGGGTAAGTTTGACCTGCTTCTGTGTCTGGGCTTCAGCTATCAAAGCAGAGAGTGGTCATGATGGTTAGGAAAGCAAAAGTTGCCCCTAAACACCTTCTCCTCCACCTCCCAACGGGACTCAGCCACAGTGGTTTATTCTCATATGATTCTACTTGGGAACTTGGTAGAGCATTCACTGTTAGTTTGAGCTTCATGCCACCGGAATCTAACGGTTTATCATTTCTTATAACCCACAGAGTCAGAAAAGCAGGAAAGGGTTGCTCATTTAGAACATGGTCTTCTTGGGGGTAGAATGAAAGTGTTCATTAGTGATGGTGAGAAAATTCACACTTCCCATTCTTCATGTCCAGTGAGCACTGTTTCATCCCTTATTCATCAAGTGTTAGATTATCACCAAAGGTTTCTCAAATGTTCCCGGGCAGTTCTCACATGCATTCCCAGGGGCATGGCTTCAATCCTTCAGAAGACGGGTGGGCTGCTCTAATTGTAGCTTCTCACATTGGTTAAACAAGGCAACCAAGCATACAAATCAGCTGGTGGCAGAGGTTTCCCTCAGGGGAAAAACAATGATGAGAGACCTGAGTTGTCCATTTCATTTCTTCTTTACCATTTGAGTATAAACAGAACCATCATGAGATACTTAATTTTACTTTTAAATGAGGGAGAACATGCTTTAGGCAAATAGTACATTGAAACTCATAATTATAATCGCGTGGATATAAAAATAATTAATATGGTCCTTGATCCCTCATCAGCCCAGCTGATGCTCTTCCACACAGTCTTCCCCTGTGGCCTTGCTCTCTCTTGTTCTGCAGAGGGCAAGCTTTGCTCCTGCCTTTGGTTCATTGTGATGCCTAATTTCATAGGCTCTGTTCCTCAGTGAATGAGATGGATGGCAGATAGGAGGAGAACCCAAGGCCCAATGACATTCAGTACTGGGACAGTAGCAGCATGGGCACTCTCTGCTCTAGCCTCAGGTGCAGGAGGCTTTTTCTTGTGGTCTCTGGTATGTGCAGTTAAGTGTGAAGATGGGATGTCTCATTCAAGTCTCATACATGTCATTTGGCAAACAATTCTGTGTTCCAGAAGCTCTCAGAATCTGATGAAGCAAAGATTAATCAATGCTACCAGTACCAGAAAGATAGACTGCACTCTCTGCTCTGGTGTGTGCACACACACCTCTCTCCACCCTACCCTCTGTCAAACTCATGTACTGGAAACTTTGTTCTTAGAACCACACTGTAATGAATGACATGGGGCCTAGGTAAGGTGTTTGGGTCACAGAGATGGGACACTTAATCAGTTGATTAGTGATGATCTCTAGTGAGTAACTCCTTGGTGTTAGAAAACTGGTTTAATTATGTTGAGAGAGGTTGTTACAAAGTAAGTTTGCCCCTGGTGTCCTCTCTTCCATATCAAACCAACTCCCTTTAGGAGGGCCTCCATGGTATGATAGAGCATCCAGGCCATCATCACAAGGTGAACAGATTGTATAGCCATCTTCTCAGGCTTTCATAATTGTGAAGCAAGTAAGCTTCTTTCCTTTATGGACCATGCTACTTTCAGGTATTCTGTTATAGCAGCAGACCATGGACTGAAACACTCTCTATTGGCCTCCTTCATCTGCTTAGATGCTGTTTATTGTACTGACCTCTCTGTTGTCTGCCTTCTCCCTACATTAACCTGTTCATCACAGGTCAGCAGCACAAGTACTCCAGTGGCCACTTCCTCCTTCCCTTCCTTCAGACTTGAAGATCTTAAGAGTCTTGGGTAGAGGCTTACCCTTCTAATTTTGTGTGTTCTTTCTGCACTTTTATAAGTAAGTGCATGCACACACTGCACACACCACACACATGGGGGGGGGGGAAAGGTGGGAATAATGGAAGATAAAAACGGGCCACATAGGAGAAAAATTTAAATCTGCACTAAATTAGCCTAGACCAAAAATTGTATAAGCATAAATGGTATAAATGTGTTATAAATATATAAATGTGATGTTATAAATACACATCACATTTAACATTATATAATTTGATTTAAAATTTTTGTGAGTGATATGGCAAAGGGACTATGTCATACAGATTTCCCAGCTGGCAGAGTTATAGGGAAGGTTGAATAGGCTGTTAGATTTTCAGATCTACAGTGTATGCCAAAATAATCCCCAATGAGATGCCCCGGTTGAAGATGAGTTCCTTAAGCATATGGACGGACTTCTAGAAAATAGGAAATCTTTTCATGATTATTATGTTCAGAGGGAACAAAGAACCACACAGTACCAGAAAGAAATCACTTTCTTAAAATCTGCATGAGCTATCCAGGACTGGAAGGAACAAAGTCACAGTTGGGAAATGGCCCTGACATATGTTGGAAGAGGTTTGGGTTTGTATGACTGAATAAAGAAACACACAGTGGAGCGGCCAAACCTCGCCGCACTTTACTCGATGACAAAAGGAAAGCATGATGAGAGGGGACACCCAGGATTTGAGAGAAAGGTTGACTTGGCACAAAGCCAATTTTATTAGCCAAGAATGACAAGACATATTGAACAGAGGTGTCCGAGCTGTGAGAAGTGTATAAAGCAGAATCCAGAATAGAGGGAGCTGCCAATTTAGTGAAGGCTGCGCCCGGGGGCTCCAGGAGAGTGCTGTGCGCTTACTTTCGGCCTGTGGAGTTCAGCCTCAGCGAGAATCAGAAACACTTCCCTAACAAGGCAAAGCCATCTCATCACAACAACCAAGAAGGAGGCCGGCATGTTACGGAACCATTTTATAAGCCATTACAGATCTTGTTAAAGGCCTCGAGTGGTCATAGGGTACGCTTTGAACCTTAATTCATCAGAGAACTAAAGAAGCGGATTGAATTCTAGAAGGTTGGAGCTCCTTTTGGAAAAGCCTTGAGAAGGGTTCCAATAACATACTCTCCAACGGACGGAGAGGGGGTAGCCTGTGATACCCCTGGTCGTGCCTGTAGCTGTTTTCATGAATTTCCTTCTTCCATATGCTTGGTCTGCAGACTTTAGTGCAGATTGACTTGGTGTTAAATCTCAGCCAGAAAAGCATGAGCAACCAATAAATAAAATGACACATCCTTTCATTCCGTACCTGGAGACAGATATTTCTAAACAAATTAGTCCTTGACAGCCAAGGGTACTATGAATGCAAAAATATCTTTCTTGAAACAGTAACTCTATGTAGCTCTGTCTGGCTTCGATCTTACCATGTAGCATAAACCAAAGAATTCATGGCTACCCTTGTCCTTTGGCTTCTAACAGTGCTTGGCTTGGAAGGTACTTATAATCATTAAGGACTTGTAGATCACTTCCCATTCTAGAACTGTAGACATAAACAAGGAGGTATAGGTACTTTACTCCAAACCCTTTATTTCAAAGGTAGAAACCAAAGAAGTAAAAAGAAAAGGATGCTTGCCCAAGACTACTCAGTAGGCTTCATCAACAACAAAGCATTAAAAATGGGCACATAGTTCCTATATGAAGGACTCTGGCCAGCCTCAAGAAAGGAAAGACATTGTAAATATACTAACCCCACTACAAATTTAAATCAAATTAATTTAAACATTAACTACAAGCATCTTCACAGTTTCTAAGCAACACAAACACACACACACACACACACACTCACAACTTGGCATTCATCAACCTAACAACCACAGAAGCATATTCATTCTGCATTTGTAGCCAGGGAAATAGTGTTGTTTCAGAGACTAAAGAGACCATAGGGACATGTGACACGTGCAAGCACATGATTAAACAGAAAGTCATTGTTTCCCAAGCTCTCTATTTTCTATCATCTTAATTCCAGCTTCGCAGAGTTGTTCCTGGTGCCAAGTGGTGTCATCAAATAGAGAAACTCATCCCACAGAGTGTCTGGAGGGTCAAGTCAGGCCATAAGTGATTGGATTACTCTTGACTGGCTAGCTAGCAACTTTGTCATATGCTTGGACTGAGCACTGAAAGGGTGATCAGTTGGAGTGACAGCCTTTGTCATTATGAAAGTGACTCAAACAAAGAAAATAGCAAGGAGCCATAGAGTCAGGGAATAGGGACTTGTCCAATCTTTGGCCTAGCTCAATGTCATAGCTTAATGCTGGTGGAAAGACTCCCAAAAAGGACAAAAGGAGAAAGCTTAGAGACCTAGATGATTAGCCAGGGACTCTACAGATAGAATGTGATGTTTGCTGATAAAATGATATTCTAGTTTAAACAGTTAATTCAGGTGAAAAGTAGCTTGGTCCTTTATTGGGGGACTCTTTTGATTGCTAACTATGTTTCTGGCAAATCCCTTAGAGGACTGTAGGCCCACATGTACCACACAGATGAATATGGTCAATTAAGGTGCTTCATTCATTAAGAAACTGGGTATATTCTGGACCTGGAAGTAACACATTCATTCAGACATGTAAAGAAACAGTAAATAATATTAATAAATACCTCCAAGCAGAGTTGACCACCTCCTTGTAAATGAAAATGGTGTCTCAGGTCTTGGTGTCTTTTGTTTCTGGATTCCCCTCTCACACATCCTTCCTTCCTTCCTTCCTTTCCTACCTTCTTCTCTTTCTGTCTTCCTTATTGCCTTTATCATTCATTGTCTTGTTACCTGGCTCCAGGTAGAGCACACATGTTTCTAACAGGTAAATGGAGTGAATCTGGAGGCAACTTACATAACCTCTGTGTCTTGCCTTCTTCCTCTATAAAAATAGGAGAAAAGCCATGTCTATGTCAAAGGAACTTAGTAAAAGAAGCAGAGTTACTGAAGTGAACAATCTAAAGTGACTGATCTTTGGTACATAATACAACCATTCAAGTGTCAGCTGATAGATATTATATAGAGATGACATAGTCCCTAGATTCGCTTTAATTATGCCATTCAACTTGATCTGAGACCTGTCATTGTGGTGGTTTGAATAAGAATTACCTTCAAAGGCTCTTATATTTGAATACTTGGTCATTAGGGAGTGCCAATACTTGACAAGGATTAGGAGGTGTGGCCTTGTTTGAGTGACTGTAGCCTTGTTGGAGGAAGTATTATCTCGGGAGGGATGCTGGTAGGCTTTGGGGTTTCAAATGCTCAAACCAAGCCCAGTATTGCTCTCCTTCCTATAGCCTGCAGATACGGGTGTAGAACTCTCAGCTCCTTCTCTAGAACCATGTCTACTTTCATGCTGCCATACTTCCTCCCATGATGATAATGGATTAAACCTCTGAAACCACAAGCCAGCCCCCAATTAAATGTTTTCCTTTATAAGAGCTGCAATGGTGGTCATGGTGTCTCTTCACAGAACACTGACTGGATAAAACAGTCAATAACTTAACTATTGTTCTTAACATTTCTCCCTTTGAAACACAAACTACCAGTTTTCATTGTATACTAGGACTCATCTTAATCATTCCTATATTGCAGTCACATTTGTTTTTAGTGGCCTCATGGTGGAGTCCTTAATGAGATTGTCTAAGGGCTAGGTACCTGGGAGGTTGTTAGGGATACTGCCTTCAAGCATCTGACAGTTTAGTGGTGACATGATGAAAAGACATACAGCAGCCCAACATTGAGATGTGGGTTAAATAAACTCACAAAGATGCTAGGAAGCCCTGGGAGATAGTCCAGCTAAGGAGCAGAGAGGTGGTAAGGGATTGTGGTATGGATTTCTGCCATGATAATGGGAACCTCATAGACAATGAAGCAGGAAAGGATGTTGTAGGTGGACACCTGGGCATGTATGAAGAAAGGGATGAATGGAAATTTACAGCACAGTATAGACAGAATAGTAAATCATTCATTATATCCAACAGAGCCATCAAAATATGAGAAATGGTGAGAGATGAGACTTATAAGCCCTAATGGTGCTGTTATAAGAGAACTTATGAGCCATTAAAGTTTTGAGTCATAGGCCCAAAAGTGTAAATGATGGATATCTGCCAGAGGATTTTGAGGAGGAACACATCAGCAGGTGTCATGGGCTGCAGTCTGGTGAGAATGTGTGTGGATGCTGAGGGACTGTCTTCACAGGCAGCTACAATTGGTCTTCATCCCCAGTGGTGACTGTTTCTCTATCCTCTTAATACCCTGACTGAGGACTCAGGAACAAAGGACTTAGAACCAGATGTTTAACTCACCTAGCCTGGTGGGTAGTCATTTAACTCAAATTGCCATAGTTCTTGTTGCTAACATGCCTGTCATAGCTACAGACCACCATCTAAGTCAGTATGAAAACCAGACAGTTTAGTAGATACGACGAATCTAGGCAAGCAGTGAAGCCATCAGAGAAGAGAGGTTACTAAATTCATGATTCAGACTGGGTGAAGAACCAGTGAAAGAAATCAGGTGAAAAAAGCTCAGAGTTTAGTTTCAGCCCAGGAGACTAATTCCAACTAAAATGTGGTTCACTGGTAGGACTTGGGCCAGCTATGTTGACTGCAGGATGTTTGCAAAGGTGTGCAACTCTGATGAGAGAATTGATGTCTTTTGCTTCACAGCTCTGGGGTCTGTGTCTAAATCCAGGATTAATGAGAAATGGCAGCAAAAGAGAACAAAGTTTCAGTGTTCTAGGAGGTAAAAACCCAGGGATTTCTCTGCTTGTTTCTAACATGGGAATGTTGTAGAATTAGCCAGATAGGGAATGAAGTAGATAGAGTCCACACCTCTAACGTTTTCATGTTAAACTTGAGACGATCCTTGTATGTCTGGCAATTGAATGGCATTTGTAATGTCCATAAAGGACCTGTAATATTTAAGAGGTTCTGGCACAGTCAGCTTTGTAATTAGCCAATGAGATTCTAGTTTGTGTGTCTAATTAAGGAGTTGATTTTAGGCTAAATCTTAAGAGTCCAAGGTTCTAAGAACAGCCAGTTAAGTTTGTAAACAGCACTGAAAGATTTAAGAGAATTGAAAGGTCACCAAGCTTAGTTTATTAGATTTATAAGAACTGCTCAGTACTTGGGAAAGCTGTGCTTGTTAGTCAAGTATTTGAAGTACTTAAAAAGAAAGTCGTATGTATTACATTTATAAATGCGGTTTAGGGGAATTTAATTGCCAAAATTGTAAAGTGCCTCTTAAAAATTTATTAGATTTATGGGTAAAATAATAAGATCTGTAGTTTGAACTTAAAAGCTTGAAGAGGAAAAAAAACCCTACTTCATTACTTCAGTATATGGATTGTCATCTTTGAAACCCAGTGGCTGCAAACAGTTATTGTTATTATGTATACAAAGGCTGGCCTCAAAGGCTCCAGCAAACTCTTACTGTTTTTCACTGGGGTCTGCTTTGCTCTATGACTGTATCCCTGGGTTTGAGCTTAGCCATAAGTGGCTGGTGAGCCACTGCAAGAAGCAGGCTGGCAGTCCTGAGAAGGAAGGTGACAGGCAAAGAATAGTCTGACCATATTCTGGACCCCATATCCAGTCAGTCTTAGGACTTGTTCCAATCCTGCTTTTATGAATGGGTCTTTATCCCTCTTCTGTTGGTCATAGCATTCTTTGCTGTGAGCAAATACCCGAGGAAAAAGGAAGAAGCTTCATTTGGGGTCATAGTTTCAGAGATTTGATCCACAGTCATCTGGATTGATGTGTCTACGTCTGTGCTGAGGCAACTTCACTCAAATCACCCAAGAAGCAGAGAAGCAGAAAGCAGCCTGAAGCAAGATCCATCTCCCACATACACACCCCCTAGTCACCAATTTTTCTTGTCTAAAACCCTCCTTCTAGTTTCCAGGATGTTCTAAAATAGCAACACCAGCTAGAGAGCAGGCCTTCCACAATGAACTATGGTTGACACTTCCTAGTCACTGACCAACCAGCATGTGGGTTTGCTCTAGCTGGTGGAGTCATATCTTGTCTATTTCTGACTAGTGTTGACAATTTTGCTATGATCATAGATCATAGGAGCTGCATGTTGATAGCCCTAAGTGGATAGGGCTAGGGTATATATATATATATATATATGCTGAAAACTAAAACAAACATCTCTAGTGATTTAGTCCTCATATAGCTCCCTCAGAGACATGTGGCCCTCCATTCTTCTTGTTTTCCAAATACACCTGGGTGCTATGTTCTTCCTGCCCTTGCAGGAATACCATTCTTTCTCAGGTCAAGAAGCTGGGTAGAGCCCTAAAGGGCAGGGCTAACACCCTTCTCATGCCCTTTCTCTTCCTTGGTTTTGAGTCTAAAGATATTGGAGGAGGAGGAATGAATGGGGATAGAGATAAATGCATATGTTTATACATTTTGTACCTTTGGCTCCTTGTGTGACTGTGCTCCAGACTCAAAGAGAAGGGTAAACAAAACTTCTCTAGGGTAGAAGAGGTTATGGGTCTTGAACTTTGACATCTTCAGGCTCAACAGACTACCATTGAATGATAATACCCTAGCTTCAACAGCTAAAAACCCATGCAGTTATCAATTAACATTAGGAAGTTGGGTTGAGGATGTAGCTCAAGGGGAGAACATTTACTTAGTCAGTGTACAGAAGACCCTGAATTCTAGCCTCAGTGACATAGAGCAATAGATAAGAAATATGAAGGGCTGAAATTGTTGGAGTATTGAAGGTGTCTCTCTGCATATTCAATTGTTAATTATGAATTGGTAGAGAATTAAATGCTAGCAGGATTCTGGTATTGCCATGACTATGGTCCATTACCAGGTTTTCTATTTTGTAGATATTCGTTCTTCCTAACCTGTCTAAGGCTATCTAGAATTGTGTCTGATTGGCTATAATAAACATCTGATGGCCAATAGCTAAACAGGAAATGGAGGTCACAACTTCAGAGAGAAAGAGGGATGCTGGAAGAAGAAATGGGGCATGAGAGAGTCAGCCTGTGGACACAAAGGTGAATGGATGGACCAGAACAGAGCAGAGGTAGAACGAACCATGTAGCAGGACATAGGTTAGTTGACAAGGTTAAGTTTAAAGTAGCTAGGAGACTGCCTTAGCTAAAAAAGACCTAAAATATAAAATATTCAAAAGCCTCCATGTCAATATTTATATCGCTGGTGAGTCTGAGTAAGTCCCACTATGTGAAACAAATAGATTTAGGGAAAAATTAAGTTGGTAAAAGAATCGGAGGTACTATGCCTCATGTTGTCCATCTCTGGGTATCTTTTGGTGTCCTGAACTTTACCCTGTAGACCAGGCTGGTCTGAGGCTACCTTTTAAACAATTGGGTACATAGTTCTGAAGCTCATTAAGCTAATTGGACCAGCAGGTTTTAAAGTGATTGTTATTAAGATAGCTCATCACCCATGATTCTCTTCACCTTACTAGCTGAAAGTACGTTTACTGAGTACCAGGCAGACTACTGTGTCTGTTCAACATCAGTAATAGACAGCCCATCATAAAGTATGTGTTGGGTGATTTTAAGTCCTCATAACCAAATAGCAGCAGAAAACCTTTGCAAAAGATGTATGTGGCAGTGCCCATCTATAACCTCAATCTTGGGTAGAGATGGATAAAGTTTTGGGAGCTCTTTGGCCGACTAGACTAGCAAAAGTTGTGATCTCCGGGTTCAGTGAGAAGCTATCTCAAAAAAATAAGATGACAAGGGATTAGGAAAGATACCTGAAGTATTCCTTTGGCCTCCGTACATGTACACGTGGGTGAGCTCACCTGCCACACCTGCATATGGTACACAAACATGTATATGAGGGGTTGTATATGCTTGGCTCAGGGAGTAGCACTATTAGGAGGTGTGGCCTTGTTGGTGTAAGTGTGTCACTGTGGGCATGGGCTTAAGACCCTTACCCTAGCTGCCTGGAAGCCAGTCTTCCACTCACAGCCTTCAGTTGAAGATGTGGAACTCTCAGCTCCTCCTGCATCATGCCTGCCTGGATGCTGCCATGCTTCCTGCCTTGATGATTATGGACTGAACCTCTGAACCTGTAATCCAGCTCCAAATAAATGTTGTCATTTATAAGACTTGCTTTGGACATGGTGTCTGTTCACAGCAGTAAAACCCTAACTAAAACAATATATATACATAGACAAAATGGGATTTGGTCAAGGACAGCTGTCTGTAACATAGTAGACAGTAACATGAGAACAACACAGGAAACATCCAAAAATAATGTACCTCAAAGACCTGCTCACCAGTGACCTGCTTCTTCCAGTGTAGTTCCACCTCCTAAATTTCTAGAACTTTCCAAAACAGACAACCATCTGTAGACCAAACATTCAAGTCATGAGCCTGTGTGGGGGTGAGGGGGGGTGGGGGGTAGTTCATGTTCAGTCTATACCACAGTGGGTCTGTTAGACAGAGATTCCTCTCATTATCATCATGCCCCTTGAAGGAGGCTGCTGGCATTGTTTCCATGGCTCAATGATGCTAGATTTTGAGAATTGTCATCTTGGTCCCTCGGGAGTTTTTGCCCCTCTGGTCACAGAGTTTACAGTTAAGGCAAAGCCAAAGGGTAGGTGCAAGTTTTATTGGTTGCCCTTATTTAAAAAAAAAAAAAACAAAAACAAAAAAAAACTTTCTCTCCACTCATCAGAGTTCCGTGTAACATTATGTGATGTCAAATGGCATCTATGGCTGCTAGTACAGTTGGGAAAGAAAGTGAATGAAAAGAGATGTTGAGTCAGTCAAGGAACATGGATGTCTACTGTTTGAAGTTTCAAGTGCCATGCCCACTTGAAATTTGTCTGCCTCTGCCTCCCAAGTGCTGAGCGATCTTCTTTCTTTAGTGAAATGTTCTCTATACCTTTGAGTTCACCCAGTCCTTTACCAAAATCTGCATGGGAAGACAGTTTTGGTAGGATGTGACAATTCTGGATCTTTTTATGTGGGCAACAAGTTAGGATAGTCATAAAAATCTCCAGACTCCCCTCAAACGTCAAAGTGAGAGTCAGAGAAAAGGGAAAGACTCATGGGTTCAGACTAAGTCTCTGCTGGCAAACCTTGCCCATTCTACCTACACATTTGCAGAAGGAATTCCAGTGTGTGGGGAGAAAAAACATCTAGTCACAGAGGAAATGTTTGGGCAAGGTGATGCTTGTGTATGCAAATGAACAGTTTTGAAATTTCCTGAAACTTCTGTCTCTGTCTTGCCTTAGTTGAACCGGTGAGCTATCCCTCCTAAAATAGCAACTTTGCACCAATGAAGTGTCTTATCACACCAGAAAGAGAATAAAGAAACAACTCAGACAAGCCAAGAAATGAACCCTTCTATGTTTTCTTTGCTTTAGTTTCCATTCCAGCTGAGGCCCATCAGAACACTCTGATGTAAAGGATAACTCTATGTCTGTATCTGAGGAGCACGGAAAATCTTTATCATAAAGGATTTGGTTTTACTTCTCTACCTTTGTTTTTTCTGGAAGGTACAGCAGATTATTGCTTTATATGAGTTCAAGAGAAGATGCAAGACTCCGTTCCGTCGAAACTGGAAGTTGGGTTGGCAAGATGGTTTGGCATGTAAAGGCTATTGGCACACACACTTGGCGACCTAAGTTCAATCCTCAGAACCCATGTGAAGGTGGGAGGAGAGAAGAGATTTCACAGAGTTGATCTCTGACTTCTACATGAACACCATAGCGAAAGTGTGTGGGTGTGTTCCCCTGCATACGTCACATTCATGCATACACACATACGTACACAGGAATAAATTTAATAAAATAAATGAAGTGAATCTATGTGATTTTCTTCTTACCCACTATCCACCAGGTTCTGGTGACCAAAGAGAGGCTCACCAAGCATGTACCTCATGATTCTTTTCTTCATTTCCAAAATGATTTCTGTTATTATTTCCTTATTGGACACTTAGGTACATATTTAGCTTTGAATATGCATGCCTTTAACTAGTAACGGATGTTCTTCCAAGAATGCAATTCATATAGCAGACATTTTGAAATCAGATATTCTTTTGCTGGCTTTTATTATCCACTTGCAAATTCTTTGTTTTAATATCTGATTGATGTTCAGTCAGCAAGGGCTCCTTATATGCTCAGCGGAAGACACCCTCAGCCTCCAACTTCTGGGTCACACCGTTAATATTTCATAGCATCTGAAGACGCTCTAGGAGCTTATTAACCTATATAATGAGATGAAGAATTTTATTCACTAACATTCCAGGGCCTGTTCCCTATGAGATTAATAGCAGTCACCAAACTTCCCTGGGGGTCTGTGTGAAGCACAGAATCCCAGATTGGGAGTGGAGTACGTGAGTAGAATGGCAGTTGGGGCGAGGAGAGGAATGGATGGCACAGTGGATCAGAAAGACAAGGGAGAAATATGCAGAGAGAAACTGAGAAAGGGAACACAAAAGAGAAGAGTGGGCGAGAAACAGAGCAGGTATTGTAGAGCCTTTGAGCGTGAGGATGTGTTACTAAAAACTTCTGGGTCATTTCACTGGGTTAAATGCTATCTGTCACTAAATTTGGGCACAGCTTTCCTAAGTAAACAAAAACAAGAATGTTCAATGTAGAGTGTAGTATCAATTATGGTATTCCTTTTGCACATGAGGTCTCTAGACTGACTCATCCTGCATCCTTCACATCTGTGCCCTTTGCCATCCCCTTGTTTCTCCTGATGCTAGATTCTGCTAGACACCAGCCCTATGTAGTCCTTAGGTATCTGACATTTTTAAAAAGTATCTCCGTATAAATGAGGTTATGCATCTCCGTATAAATGAGGTTATGCCTTTATCTTCCTAGTTACAAGAAAATTGCGTACAGAGTAAACTTTTCAAGAATTTGATCAGGAAGGGTTAAAAAACAATTAAAAATTAAACGTGTTATCTATATGCACGGCGGTTCAAATGATGAAGAAAGCAGGGAATACTCTTTCACTAATCATAAGCATAAACTGTTACTTAGAATCTAGGAAATAGGATTTAGAGAGAAATGTGAGGGACTCTACCATCACTGGCTAAATCCTTGTTGTTGAGATGGCAGGTGACTGCACACATTTATTAAAAATCAATAGAGTAAATAAGTCCTTTATAATGAGAGGATTACAGTCTTCACTACAATGTATGAGTTTAGCTATGTGTTCCAGAAAAGGCATCAATTTCCAGAGACCAGCCTTAACGTTTTTGGGTTGTATTTGGGGTGCACTTAGGATCCCCTATGCCTATTTCTTCCTTTCTGTTCAAATGTTTCTTTAAGGTAGATAATACCCCAGGGAATTACTGTTTGCCCTGGACAGTGTGTGCAATAGAGTCTTAAATGTGGACTCCCAGAAGTCTGGCTCCCATTCCCAGCTGCGCCACGCTAGTAACTCACTCCATCTTCCTTGCCTCTCTTAATGCTGTAGCACAGGGTTGGGAGAATTAACTGAAATGTCTGTAAACGGTCCTTCCACAGTGTCTAGCCCATAATGAGCTTAATGGATCTTGCACCTGAATCAGCAGAGAATAGCTAAATTATACCACTGGACTATTTTTACCCTGATCTGCCCATACGGGGTAAAAGCAAAGAGTCATTTCTATTACTGGGATAATTTTCTAATCAAGAGATACCTTGGGGATTATCAATAAAAATTTTAAATTAGTATCAACAGACTCATTATTTCCCCCTTTTTTAAAAAAAATATAAAATTGCTGGATTTTAAACCAACAGGAAAGTGAATGGTAAAATTATGGCATAAAATCCTCATGATTTCTGCTACACATACACACACACACACACACACAGACACACACACACACACACACACACACACACACATCTCCACAATGCCAGTATTCAGTAACCCTTTTTTCCCCATTAGTCAGGCCAATGGCAACATTTATACTCTAGACCACTGAAGCTACAAGAGAAAAGTGCTGAGTGGACATTATCCACCCAGTAGTTATATTAAAGAGTGGGTGACCTCTGACCCATGGACTTGGGAGTATAGGGAGATGAAAGGAACACCTGGTACCATGATGGGCTCAATTCATAGAACAGGACAGGTACTCTTCTCACCCAGTCCTTTAACCGAGTCCTTCTTAAAATACTGATCTTTGTAAAGATTACCCCCATTGCTCCCATGAATCCTTCAGCTCAGCATCTCTGCCATGCCTAAGGAGCATTGGGATAGAGTCTCCATGCAATCTCTGCAGTGAGTGCCAAAAGGATACCCAAAGGCTTCACCTTGGTCTCCATCCAAAGCAACAGCATCTCACTCCTAATTAAAGCTGCATAACACTCCAGGGTTTCCACCAGGGAGAAAAAATAATCGAAGTCTCTTCCAGTATCATTCCTTACATGGATGGTGATTCCAAAAATAAACCTGGGCACTCAAAATGTACTGTCGAGCAAAGGAAGTCAGGGAAGGACATTTCCTCTAATTCCTAACCATAGGTCATAGCCAGTTTTTGACTAAAGCAGAGGAATATAGGGCTTCTGGTCTACCTCTGTACTTCATTGATCAGAGAAACAGAAGCCCTGAACATGGGGAAGGTCACATTGTATTAGAATAAAACCACAGTCTTCTAATCGCTCCTAATTTGATGGGACTTTGAGGAACCTTAGAAGGACAAAGGCAGACAAATAAATGGTTAAATTAAAACGTGGCAAGCTAAAAAATAAATAAACAAAAAGTCTGACACGTAAGATACTGGGGATGCAATACTAAGGACTTCTGAAAATGGCCATACTCAAAAGTTCTGATATAAGCTACGTGGATGAACAGCATGCAGAGATTATGTTTCCTTCAATCTCTAGTTTTGCTTTAAAACCAGAGACTTCTGATTGTCGCAAGTGTGTGTTGGGGTTCTGTGTCTTCAGACCGAACTCATGACCACTTTCCTGTCTTAATAAAAAAGAGGATTCATTGGCAGTAGGTACTACACTGACACAAAGCCGACCCATGCCATTTCTGAGTGGTTGTCAAATCTGAGGTGCAGGCTAAGCAAACACCAGGAGCTTCCTACTCTGTGATGTATGTGGCATGCATTAATATGGAAATGGATGCAGCTCTAGGCACTTTCAAAGTTGTCAAGGCTGTTCTCGTGTGACAAAGTTTTCACGTCTCTGTGTGTTGTGCAGTGCTCCCTTGATTTTAAAATCTGTGCTTACCTGATGTATTGTAATTACGGGATCAAAAATGACAAGATGATGCTATTCCAAAGTTAAAATGAATGATAATAATACCTTGGGTTTAGATAGTGTCTTTCTTCTGGAAAAAGCAAAAGAGGCTTTGCATATATTATCCCATATATCCTCTCACTACCCCGTGTGGTATTATTAACCCCATTTTACAGATGGGGAGACCTGGGCAGGTAGGGTACCGAGCCTGTCATGGGTCAACCATGTTACTTAGCCACTGAGGCTCCCCAGTGGGAAGCATTGTAGTGGCATCTTCATGCTGAATGAAACTAGACCTGAACATGTGTCAGCGGGAGCCTGGATTGCTTCCTACCTCCAGCTGTGGGTACTGCTACACCACCTCAGCCCTGCTACTAAGTCTCAGATAATAAGATCAAGCTGTGGCTCCATCATTTCCCCTATAGATACTTTTGAGGATGTAACTACCAGCTTGCCCCTTTAGAGTCCAGGGAATCAAAGATGCCCGAGTGATTCCTCTGTAAGGCAAGCAGATGATCATCATGTGAGATTCATATACTCAAGGGCTTTCCAAGGGAGGAGGGTGAGGCATGCAGAAGACTGGCCCAGGGGTACTCTTAAAGAGAAGTAGCCTATATGCATCCCATATCCACCTAGCAACATGCATATATGGCAGAAGATAAACATGTATATTGTAAATCAGGCTGGAAAAGGAGTCATGGGTTGATCCTCAGCACATTTCCCTTTATAGTGGCCAGGGAGGTAGGTCTTGAGTTAGATTTCAACTTCTCCAGGTTGTCAATGGTAGTGGGGACAGTGAGACCCTCTCTTGGCCTGTTTTCTTTGTTCTTTTCTTCCCAGGCTCTGACTGTTTCCCCAAAAGCCTTGCACATCCAGCTCACGTATTGTACAAGCTCTACTCGAACATCCTAAAAACAGCTCTCTTGAAGATTAGAGACAGAGGGTAGGCCATGGTCAGCCTCAGGATGTTGGAGCTTGGGAGAAGCCCTTCAGGAGTGAGGAAAGAAAGTCGGGAACCTTAGCTTTGGCTACTGGGAGCATGTTCTAGAACAGCGGTTCTTACCCTGTGGGTTGCAACCCCTTTAGAGGTTGACTGAGCCTTTCGAAGGGGTCACATACCAGATATCCTGCATATCAGATATTTACATTATGTTTCATATCAGCAGCAAAATACAGTTATGAAGTGGTAATGAAAATAATTTTATGTTTGGGGGGTCACCTCAAGATGACGAACTGTATTAAAGAGTCACAGCATTAGGAAAGTTAAAAAAAAATACTGTTGGAGAAGGTGTTGGATTCTGAGAGGACACACCTATTTGGTGTCTTGGAATTACCAGCCTGTGAGCTGGATGGAAATACAGGACAGGAGGAGAGCCTCAGAAGAAACCATCCTGCCAGTGACAATAAACAATATTGCTAATCAAACTCAACGTATGTCATTAGCAGGCTGGAAATAACTTTGAAGGCATTTCCTTCAGTGTTAGAGGGCATGCAAGATTTGTTTCTCCCAAAGCCCATTCTAATATATGGCAGATCCAAACCATATGCACTCAAACCCTTCAGTCCCTCCTGAGTCTTTCCCTAACACCCACACTGATGGAAAAACACTGGCAAGTACATCTAAACTCTAACCATTTGTCTTACATACTCACTGCTACAGAATCTGATACCATCATCTCTTGTCCTGAATTTTACAGAAGTTTCTGGCCTGTCTGAGCTCCCACTTCTACCCTCACCCCCATTCTTTTACCTCTTACTCTCTGCCCACAGTAAAAGAGCCTGTGCGAGCCTCCTGAAATTCAAGTTGGCAGATGGAGTCATCTGCTTCATAGATGCCAATGACTCTCCAGGAGAGTCAGTGAGAAAGTCTAGTCCTGCACTCCCTCACACATGTCAGCTCCTACAGTTTCCCCTAATCACTTCACTTCTGCTGCACTCTCCTGTCGGTTGTTCCTTAAAGTCACAAAGTACATCTTCATTCCACAGGAGCCTTTTTTTTTTCATGTTCCTCTTCCCAGGAGAAGGCTCAAGGCACGTGACCATGTTCTTCCTCTCTTGCTTTCTTCATACAATCATCTTTCACACAGTTGCATACCCAACACCACAGTCCCTTAAACCTACCATGTCTTCCATTGCACCTAAGCTAGCCAGAAAATGCTATGGAAACATATTTGGTTTTATATATTTCTCACCAGATATCAACCAGGATGTAAGTTCCATAAGAGTGGGCACCAGCACCTGGGACCATGATTGTACAGTACTCACAAAATAAAGCATTCTGTTTGAGCATCAAATGCTAGAATTGAAACAAATCCTGAAATTTATTTAATACTGTTTTAGAAATGTCCTATGCTTAAATTAAAATGGATGTTTTAGGGAGATGTGTTTTAATGTCAGTTTGGACATTACCTCAACGCTCCAGACGGAAAGCAAACAGAGCAGATGTCCAGTGAGTGTTTGCTTTGTAAAGGAAAGGGTTACATTCATATTAGTGGGAAACACCCATTCTATTGTGGGCATCATTGTGGTCCCAACCACAGTCTATCTCCTCCTCTTCTGAGATGTGATCTGCCCAAGTCATTGACCTACTTTGAATTAACTTAGCAGTATGGTGAACTTCCTTGAGGTAGCATGGGACTTTACCAAGCCCCCATCATTTCCAGCCCTTGTAATTATATTGTATGTTCTTGTTTATTTATTTGTGAATGCTAATTATGAATGCCAAATATAACTGATTTCCATATACTAAACATATAAGCAAATGATTTCGTACTTGAAGCACGGCTTGGCACATTTCAATCTGCTCATGGTAAAAAGCAATCTCTAGTTTTGTCTTTAACTCTCATAGATGCATCCTCCTCATGGGTCCTTCTCCCAACATTCCGTTCAATGAGGCATGGGTGTGTCAGTAGATACAATCACATGAAAAGGAGAGGAAGGGAGGCTCAGTGCTAAGACAAGTAGAAAAAGATCACTGGTATCCTATAAGCCCAGCCCCTTTAAAATCCGAAGGAATTCCTCATTATTCTTTAAGGTCTCACAGGTTGCAGAACACAGGAATGCAGACTATCTACTCCTACATGTATTACCATGAAAAGCTGGACAAGAAAAGGAAGATGATAAAGGCCTCCTTGTCTTCCATGTAAGGGTTGACACTCCAAGGTTTGGTTAGTCTTTTCATTTTTGTTCGATCGTAACATATTTATTTATTCTAATTTTATCATTTTAAAAATGTTTCATATACACAAACACAAATTATTCTCCCTTTAGCAAATATAAACCGAGAATCTAAAACAATGAAGCTCATGTATAGTCTCAGTGTTCATGTATTGCCTCTCCTCATATGCAGCAGCTACCCTCCACAGTGTACCCAAGCATACAATCATGTGTGGAATTTTGGGTTGTGTATATATATAACATATATCATTTCTTTCAAAATGCTTATACTATATAAGACTACTTTCATCATTGAATAAGTCATATCACCAAATGCTTTCATATCTTTATAACATTTGAACTTTATATATTATTTCATTGTATAGATATATCAAAACATTTATTTTATTTGATTGCTTTGGGGTATGGCTTGTTTGGGGTTTTTTTGTTGTTGCTGCTGCTGCTGTTTTGTTTTGCTTTGTATAAGGAAAGGTGGCACCGTGTAGCTTCAGTTGGCTTGGTACTTACTATGTACACCAGGCTGAGCTCAAGCTTGGTAATGATTTTCCTGCCTTTGTTTTCCGAATGATGAGACTGTACATATGCACCATCAGGACTGGCTCAAATGTGACTTTATAGCCTCCAATGCTGAAAATGTCTATTGTTCGCCTTTTTTAAATTTTAAAGTTAATATCTATTAAAGAAAAATCTTTTTTCTTTCTTTTCTTTTTAATATTTAGATAATATTGCTATGTAATAGGGCTAGCCTAGAACTCAGTATGTAGCCCAGGATGACCTTAATTTGGGTTCTCTTGTCTTAGCCTCCTTAGTGCTAGGATTGCAGACAGGAGCCAAACCCAACTTACAGTGTTCTCCATCATTCATGGGATTCTTGGATGTTGAATAGCTGAAGCAAGCCTCTCACTAATCATATTACCAGGACGTTGACTCAGCATAGAGTATTCTTTTGCTGCTTGACATTTTTGTAAAATCTTTTTGGCATTGTCCTAGGAGAAGATCAGCTCCCATTACATCTTGTTTCTTGGAGAGCTTTCTACACACCCAGGACATTCACTCCTGATGGATCTTTGCTATTTATTATGCAAACAATAACTACTTTCAATTTGGTGGGAGCTTTGATTTACAACATGTACGTGTATCCAAATCAAACAGTCTCACCAACTTCTGTCACTCCGAATACCGTGACATGTACACAGGAACTGACTTATACACAGGAAATTAAAAACTTCATACTTCGTAAAAAAATAAGTTTTACACTTTTCTAAGATACATGCTACTCCACAAACACCGGTGTGGTCCTATTGTCCTGATAGCCACATGCTAACTCTAAGCTCACAGCATGGGCAGTCTATCAGATCCCACATAAACATGATCATATGTCTGTTGCAGTTTTGATCTTCTGCCTCTCTTTTGTGCCCCAATATGAGCTGATGGGATTCTTGTGCCCAGAAACCTAAGACAAGTGGTTTCCTTGAAACACCCCAAGAAAAGTGGGGAGAAGACACCAGAGCCCACCCTGCCTGTAGCTGCATGCAGGCAAGGTGCTTATATTGATATACGTGGTGTCATTTTCTGGACCATTAAAAATGCTGTCAGCTCTGGAGTGAGATGCTGCAGTGATTTACCAGCACACAACACAGCATCGCACTATCATTTAGAAAGAAATGAGAAGTGTGAGTATTGAACCGAACATATTTTTAAGTTTTATCACCTAAAAAAAAAAAAAAAGATATCCCATGCAGGAGAAAAACTTGTGGATTTATTCTCGTCGATCAAGCTCTTTATCTAAATCATTTTGGTTTAAATGACAAAGCAAGCTTTGGGGGAATACACACAAGAATGAAAGAAGGAATCTTAACAACAGGCTAAGAAAAGCCTGGTAACAAATTGCAGGAATTTTCCAGGTACATTTTCAAGGCCATTTAAGCAATCTATATATTTTTTTTCTTTTTCTTCTCTCTCTCTTTTTTCCTCCATCTCTTCTGAAGGCTCACTCACCTCTAGGCTGAGCCACAGCAAGATAACAGCGAACCAATTGGATAATTTTTTGTTGTTGTTTTTATTTCACATAAGCTTTGCTACACAGCCCCGATGTCACAAGCCTCTAAACCACGAACATCTACCTGCAAAGGGCACGTCTGGAGTCTGTGTCTTGAAATCCCTAGGAGTTTATACAGAGGTGATCTAAGTAAGAGAGAACGCGAAGAGAGTTTTGTGTTTTCTTATCATAAAAGAGTTTGTTCATATTTTTGTGCTTCTGACTCATTTTAACCAAAATATGACAATAACACAGAAATGAAACATCTGTCAATGTCTGTGAATGGAGTAAATATTCACCAGCAGCCATTTGTAGAACTGAAGGTTTATATAACCAGAAAATATTGATATATTTTGTCACATCTGCAGATGCTCCAGTTAGAATTTAAACTAATTTGGTGTTTCTGTTTTTTAGACAGAGTGTCATTATGTAACCCTGGCTAACATAGAACTCATTATGTAGACCAGGCTGGCCTTGAATTCACAGAGATCTGCCTGCCTCTACCCCCACCCCCATGAATGCAGGGGTTAAAGGCATGTGCTACCACACCCAGCTTCACACTAGATACTTACAGTTCAAAATTAACTCTTTATGCTGCTCTGAAAATTTTGAAAGTAGTTACTGACAGCTATGTTTTCTACAGATATTTGATGTTCATAGATCTAACAAACCTATAAGCAATATGAATGATGGCTGAAAATCAAGTTCATCTTGTGTGGCTGAAGGGAAAAAAAATGGAGGATAAAAGAAGGTGATGTCCCTTTGCCTAGGAATTTCATAAATTCATTCTCTTTAATAGCTGAGTAGTACTCCTTTGTGTAAATGTACCACATTTTCTGTATCCATTCCTCTGTTGAGGGACATCTGTGTTCTTTCCAGCTTCTGGCTATTATAAATAAGGCTGCCATGAACATTGTGGAGCATGTGTCCTTATTACATGTTGGAACATCTTCTGGATATATGCCCAGGAGAGGTATTGCGGGATCCTCCGGTAGTACTATGTCCAATTTTCTGTGGAACCGCCAGACTGATTTCCAGAGTGGTTGTACAAGCTTGCAATCCCACCAACAATGGAGGAGTGTTCCTCTTTCTCCACATCCTCGCCAGCATCTGTGGAAAGAGAGGCCCATTGGTCGTGCAAACTTTATATGCCTCAGTATAGGAGAACGCCAGGGCCAAGAAGTGGGAGTGGGTGGGTAGGGGAGTGGGTGGGGGAGGGTATGGAGGACTTTTGGGATAGCACTGGAAATGTAAATGAAGAAAATACCTAATTTTAAAAAAAGAAAGTGCTGTCCCTAGAAGAATTCTTGTAACTGGATATTATCTTAGAGGTGTCCCCGCCCATCTTCAGACACCAGGCAGACACGTGCTTGCTGAGTGATTTGCCTTTGAAAGCCATGACTGTATTAGGTGACCTTGCTTTCTTGGCCCAGAATAATCATCCCAGGGACCAAATGTCTAAGATCTCCACTCTCAGAAACACAAAGAAAGGAGTTCTAGTCAGATGGCTGGGGATGGAGTGTGGAGCTGGCTACAAGCTCAGAGATGGCCTGATGGTGAGTCTGTGTTACTGGAGCCTGTCAGACAAATTCTGTAAAAGCAGGACTGGACCAGATGTTCAGGGAGAACAGATAAGAGACTGGGGAAGCTCGATGGGAAAGAAAAAAATATATATCTGATGACATTCCACCTTCTGAAGATTTGGAGCTGTTAGCTGAGATGTCTCTGTATTGCCATGTTAACCCTTGCCTCTCTACACCTTTTGTTGGAAGCTACTCCTAATAGTTTCCCTGTCCTTTAAATCATTGATTTGCAAGAAGCCACTGATAGGACTGGGAGATGGCTCCAGCCATTTCTTTGAAACTTTTGGACCCGAATTATTTCAGAGTTCAGAATTTTCAGATTTTCAGGTAGGTCATGTGGCTTGTACAACCTGCACCAAAGTTTGTGGAAATACCTTGCAATTATATCACATCTGCAGTGATGTATCTGGAGAGTGATGCAGAGGCTACAACTAGAACTCACATCAATTCAGCCTAGATTTTATCACCTAAGTGTGTCGTGGGCCTGAGTAAAACCATCCTGCTCTTTGGATGGAGAACTTTGGCTGGAGCTTGTGGCCGTTTGCCTGAGTACAAAGCATGGAGGTCAGAGGTCAGACTACATGAAGTGTCTTCTACCACTCTCTACTTTGTTTCTTGAGACAGGCTGTCCCTGAACCTGGGACCTGGGACCTGGAACCTGCAGGTTCATCTAGACTAGCTGGTGAGCCCCAGAGATCCTCCTGCCTCTGCCCTCCGGAGCTGGGATTTTGGGAGCACAGTGCTGAGCCTGGCTTTTTCACTCGGGTTCTGTAAATCCAACTTAGACCCTCTGCTTGCACAGTGGACATCCCATCAATCTCCATCAGTTGGCCAGAAGGACTGAAACTCCATCAATCTCCCCATCCCAAGATGTTAGCCTTTTAAAGGTATTGGGAAGACAAAAATGTGACCTTGTCTACAGAGCAGTGAGAAGAAGTACTTAGTCTTTGTTTGCGTACTCTCCACTCACATGTAGATCCAACCACAATGGACAGAACTTGGACTGCACCTCTGTTGCCAGCATTTGGTCCTGGGGGTTTCTTACTGTCCTCTCTTCTTTGCTCCAAACCTGAATGGCAGATGCAACAACCCACTCAAGCCAGGGTGAGGAGACGTCAGAGCAGCTCTTTCACCAGGGCACGACTGCTCAGCGGCTGCCTGTCAGGACAGTCTGTGTTATTCACCATCGAAACTTTCCTTCTTCCTACCACCATTGCTACCATCCTGTCTAGATCTCCTGCCCTCTTTACGGACCAAGTGGTCCCAAGTGACATCTCACAGTCCACTCAAAGCACAGGAAAACCAAACTTGTGGGAGCAGCCAGCAGAACAGCTTTCTCTGTGGGAGTGCCTCAGGAGAAAAGAGCATGGCTCCCAGCTCTGCTGAAGTCACCCTGGTCTGGCCATCACAGCGCATGCGCGAGTTTCTGACGCTGTCCATCAGATGTATATATGTGCGTAGCTTTAAATGGGCTCTTTGAGACTATCCATGCCTGTAGCCCCCTTGGCCACCATTCCTTGAATGCATTGGAACTGGAGAACAATCACTGCTTTTGCAGGAAGAAGCCCTCCTTTCTTTCTTCTGGAAGTTTCCTTGGGAAGTGCTGCCGGCAGAAGTTCCGAGCACAGTACCCACAGTGTCCTACGAGGGTAAAAAGTGCCATTGGCTGGGAGGATTGAAACTTCAGCCTCCCTGTCCCACTTGAGGTCACCCAAAAGTTGGCATATTTCTATGGGTCAATCACTGGAGTCAAGACAAAAGGGCCATCAGTTTTTCCTCTTCTGACCCTGTCTCCCAGAACTGGTTGCTAGCTTCCCTTCTTTAGGGGTCACAACTGTCCCTTCAATTTCAGTGTGTAAGTACAAGGGAAGGGAACTTGCCCTGGGTATTTACGGGATTTTAAAAAGGTTGACTCCGGGTGGTGGCAGCGCACGCCTTTAATCCCAGCACTCGGGAGGCAGAGGCAGGCGGATTTCTGAGTTCGAGGCCAGCCTGATCTACAAAGTGAGTTCCAGGACAGCCAGGGCTATACAGAGAAACCTTGTCTCGAAAAACCAAATAAATAAATAAATAAATAAATAAATAAATAAATAAATAAATAAGGTTGACACAGAGTTCAAAGAGCTTTGTTAAACACCAGTGCAGCCAAATGATGAGAACACTCAAGATCAGCAGAACTCTCTGAGCACGAATGCTGCTGACCATGGCCAGGTCTTCTGTGACCAGCGAGGCTGAATTCACACCACGCCAACGAGGAAAGTAACTAAAAGTCAACTGCCCCGTTTTTTATTAACGCTGGATCCCCTTAAGCACAGACATGATACGTTTTTCACAGTTTGCTTCTAAATAAAAAGAAAAATAATCAAATTTAGAATTAAGTAAATTGCTTTAGCCTGCCATTTAAAGACAGCACAAGTAATCTAATTAGCGGCACTCCTGAGGAGTAAATGTGAGTGAACCCAGAAATTGAATTTGGAGACCGGCATCCAGCAAGCCCCGCATCAGCACCTCTGAGAGAAAAGCCAAATAAAAGGGACTTTTTTTTTAACTTGCCAAATCCTGAAAAGTATAAAACAAAGTAGGAATGACATGCAAATGCAAAAAGTCTGCAAAGAGTCTGAGTCCATACCAAGCCATCTCAGGACAGAGAGCTGGTCGCATCCCCCCGGGAGAAAACAGAGCCATCTTCACGGTGTTGAGTACAGCCTCACATTCTGTAAATGCACAGTGTTTAGATTGACTTGATGCCGTTAGTGTTTTATGAAACATCGCGTACCCTTTGAGCCTCCCTAACTATTCTAGGCACCACCCTTCAGGCCAATATAGACTTTGATCTGATGCGGTTGCCCAGACAAGAATCAGCAGTGGCTGTTGAGGGCTGAGATAAAATGTGAAGGAAGATTATGCCAGGACAGGAGAGGAGGGAAGAGAGCTGTTTTTAATGTTATTTACCTTTTCCTATGTGTGGTTCCTTTGACAGGCACATGGAAATGACTTTGGGAATCGTGTTTAGCATCATCGCTGCATGACACCCCCATAGCCCTCCAAAAGGAAAAAAAATCAGTGTATGACCCCATTGGACACATAAGAAAACTAATTTTCTAAGATCCTTGCTTACCACCCAGCAGCATCCCTTAGCTAACCAATGATGGAGACCTTGCTCACATTATATATCAGAGTTGGAAAGTTGCCCATAATTAAAAGTCTGTCAATAAAGGGGCTGGCTACCATCAAAGTATATTATATGTATATATAAAAATATAATGAAGCCCCTTAGTTTATACAATTCACAGATGCTAATAAAAATTAAAATGTCCCTTAAAATTTCTCCAAATTAGTTATGTTGTATTTTAAGAAAGTAATGCTCAGTTATATTAAAATAGTAACTGTTCATCGCTGGCTACTTTCAAATCCAGTGTCTGTGCGATTTTTATCTTCATGACAATCTCAAATGTTGGTGGAAGGGATTTGTGACAGTCTTCATTTTTAAATGAAGAGCCAGAGACCGGTGACCTTAATGTAGCAAATACCACATTTTTTTTAACCATACGTTTTTAAGAACTTGTGGATCTTAAGTCCAGGCACGTTTGGTCAAACCCCAATTTCTCCAAGAGCAGTCAAATTAGCTTAAGCTACTATAAGGAGGTGGGGGGTGGGGGGGGACTCAGAAAAGTCCCCATGCACAGAAAATGGCAGCTGCTAATGAAGAAATGAGATCTATTCTTCCAAACACCAAAGTCTAACCAGGTCTCTAAGACTAGAAAGAAATGAAATAAACAAATGACCAATGGTCCATTTAATAATCAGTAACAAAAGGAGAATAACCATGCTGTACTTTAATTGCTAATTTGCCACAAAGGAAATTATAATTTAGTCAACATGCGAAGCTTCTTGC
Source organism: Mus musculus (assembly GCF_000001635.26). Classification (NCBI taxonomy): domain Eukaryota; kingdom Metazoa; phylum Chordata; class Mammalia; order Rodentia; family Muridae; genus Mus; species Mus musculus. The sequence goes on along the minus strand of NC_000067.6, from coordinate 77,709,136 downwards.
AGGGCAAATGAAAACAATTCTCCTAAGATCTTCCCACATTGTCCTTACAAATTATTCTTTCTGTTTTACTCCATAAAACCTCTTGGTTACAATTTAATCTCACCTTTTCTTATCCCTGAAAAAGAAAAAGAAAAAAAAAAAAACCCTACCACTTTCCTCTCCTTACTTACAAGGAAAGCGTTAAGCCTCATTTTCTGTAAGCTAAGAGCAAAGTGTTTAGAAGCAGAGTCGAGGGATCTGACAAGGCCACAGGCAATTACCGTCCCTCTCTTGTGTCTCTGCCTGAATGTTTATGTGCATCTAGAAAAGGACAAGTTGCCCTTCCCCTCCGAAGTCTCTACTGGTCACAAAGGCAGATTTCCAACAGTCTTCTCTGTTTCACGCCTCTGGGCTGTTTGGCTTCCGATACTGTCAGCCACGCTGTCCAGGTGGGAAGGTAGATGCTGTAGTCTCTGGGCAGGTGCTGATCATATCAGGCCTGGGAGAAGGCCATGCCTGCTGTCAGCCCAGTGCAAACAGGAATGAACTGTGTCACTCACTGTGATGTTCCTGAATCCTGGGGCTAATTAGTCTTTCCAGTTCTTTCATAACAGCGAAGAAGGCAGCTGCTCAGAGATTCCATTAGAAACGGCAGAGTTTCAAGGTACCTGTGATTGCCCGGGTATGGCTGCCAGAAACATGAAACCTTTCTCTCTTGATCTGAGACTATTAGCTTTCTGCTCTGCAGCGGGCCATCTGCTGTGCTTATCTCTAACCAGAGATACAGGGGAGCCCTTCGGTGACCCCAGCGACAGCATTATCTGCTACAATAGTGGATCATTCCATGTCAGAGAGGTGTGGGTGTGAGTGGCAGGGGATGGGAGACAGCAAAATAGCAGCTGTTTTTGTGGGAAGCCCTTATTAGGAGCCTGGCTCAGACCCAGAGCCCTCCGTACTTGATGTTATTGATCTTCCCCAAAACCTCAGAGGGGTAAGATGTGTTGTTAACCCTACATTACACATGGAGAACTGAGCCTTGCCCCCCAGCAAGATGCATAGTGAAAAACAGTTTGAAACACCGTGCACGAGTGCACACACACACACACACACACACACACACACACACACACACAGGAGTAAAAGATAATTTGCATGTATAACATTTATTTAACATGATGACTCATTTATTATGTGTCAACTATCCATCAAGGAAAGCACTTTTTAAATTTTCACAATATTTTAGGGGCAATCATCGTATTGCCTACATTAACCTTCTTTTGTCTTAATATATTCAGCTGAAACAAATGCAGTGTATAAATCCCAATGATCTGAAGTACTACTGATTATCTGACTGCTGTAAGTCATACACGTATGATGGGTCAAGGTAGTGTGAGGAATCTGGAGAGTATCCATTCCGAAAACACCAAGCAAGTGCTTGGGCGGGCACTAGGGTCCAGCCCCAGTTCAGATGAAAGAAGTTAATGGTGAAAAAGACAAATGCTCCCTTTCATGGATCTGATAGTAAAATGTCTGTTAGAAAATACACCACTATAGAAAGAATATCATTAGTGGCCAGCATGGAAATGCATACCTAAAACTCTACACTCAAGAGGCTGAGGCAGGAGGATTCAATTTGAGGCCAGCTGTGCCTATATTGTAACTTTCCTCTCCCCTCCCCCTCCCCCTCTCCTTCCTCTTCCCCCTCCCTCTGCCTCTCCCTCTGCCTCTCTCTCTCTGTTGTACACACACTATTATATAAATTATATATGAATGATGTTACTGAAAGGTGAAATGAAAAAGAAAAGTATGTTGTAAGCTTTCTTTTTAAGGAGCACTAACTGGACCAAAGGAGATAATCAGGGTTGAGCCTGAGAAACTAAGTTTGAATCCACACACCAACACAAAAAAAGCCAGGAATGGCTGCACATGCCTGTAACCGCAACACTGGGAGACTGGGACAATGGGTCCTGGGATTTCTCTGCCCAGAAACCCTAAAATAGTGAGTTTCCTGTTCAGGAAGAGACCTTTACTAAAAATTAAATTAAATTAAATTAAATTTTTAAAAAAGAGGCAGCAATAGACAGAGAGGTCATCTTATTCTGACCTCCATACACAACCATAACATATATATATATATATATATATATATATATATATATATATATACACCCTCACCCACCCACATACTCCTAACGGCCTGCACACATATCACACACATACATGTACACACATATGTACACAAACCTACACATACACACATACACACACACACACACATGCACAAAAGCACCAACTAAGAGTTATTTAAAGTAGTTTCCTAGAAATGACTTCATCAGAGGACATTTTTGAGTGAAAAATCACAGAAAGGAGAGTAAGCAGCAACAAGACGATCCCTGATGGGTACATATGATACAGATATCCTCTGTACATAAGACTATTCCTGATGGGGACATATGATACAGATATCCTCTGTACATAAGACTATTCCTGATGGGGACATATGATACAGATATCCTCTGTACATAAGACGATCCCTGATGGGTACATATGATACAGATATCCTCTGTACATAAGACTATTCCTAATGGGGACATATGATACAGATATCCTCTGTACATAAGACTATTCCTGATGGGGACATATGATATAGATATCCTCTGTACATAAGACTATTCCTGATGGGGACATATGATACAGATATCCTCTGTACATAAGACGATCCCTGATGGGTACATATGATACAGATATCCTCTGTACATAAGACGATCCCTGATGGGTACATATGATACAGATATCCTCTGTACATAAGACTATTCCTGATGGGGACATATGATACAGATATCCTCTGTACATAAGACGATCCTTGATGGGTACATATGATACAGATATCCTCTGTACATAAGACTATTCCTAATGGGGACATATGATACAGATATCCTCTGTACATAAGACTATTCCTGATGGGGACATATGATACAGATATCCTCTGTACATAAGACTATTCCTGATGGGGACATATGATACAGATATCCTCTGTACATAAGACTATTCCTGATGGGGACATATGATACAGATATCCTCTGTACATAAGACTATTCCTGATGGGTACATATGATACAGATATCCTCTGTACATAAGACTATTCCTGATGGGGACATATGATACAGATATCCTCTGTACAATCTTAGTCACCTTTGGTCAGAATCTTTGCTCTTGCTGCTGGGTGGACTCCAGCACAGGATTAGGAACCCTACAACTTCGTGGGTGCGCTCATGTCCGATGTATTCTTGACTGTGTTTATACAAAACACCTCTCAGCAAAGGTGGGTTTTGAACATGGCTCATTTAGCATAAGTAGGTTGCTCTTCAGTTACTTAGTGGATCTTGCTTACCTTCACTAATTTTAGAGGCTTCATAGAGCACACCTCAATTTAGAAAAATAGTCTTGAGACCTTCAAGTAGAACTATAATTGAGTGTTATTTGGGGACTAATGACTGAGGCTTGCAATGTTATCTGAACTGATGACCATGGATAGGAGATGCGGTCGCATGGTTCCGTTTCTGGTCTGAAAGGCTAGCTGGGTATTAGTCTCCAGGAAGTTCATGCACCAGTGTATTTATAGCTATTGTAGGCTGCAAATGTAATGGGAAGAAAACATAGAGCTGTCTTGACTGCGTGATGATCTGTAGAGGCTCAGTTTCATAACTACCAGATTTATTCCTCAGAACTGAGTGCCTTTTGATATCTACTTGATTAAACTTGTTTTCTTCTATTAAACTTTTTTTTGTGGAGATGAATATAAAACACAAATGTATTTACCCAAAACTCTGCATCTACTTATAAAAAACTGTGAGTCCTGCCCTGTTATAGTGGTCAGGCAATGGTTTTTCTCATTATGGAGACCTGGGAGTATCTAGGGCCTGGCTCGGGATTTTTTGACGTTTGGGTATATCAGGATTCTATACTTCTCTGGTCTGAAGGTTTTGACCCCTTGTCCCAAATTCACATTGTCAAATATTCTCATCAAGTTGAGAGCTGAAACATGTGTCCACTAAACTTTTCCTCACTGTGACAAACACAGGAAGGGGACATTTCAGAGGGTTTACTTTGCCTTTTAAGTTTTGAAGATTGTGGTCCACAGTCAGCTGGCCCCATCACCAGGGATGTGCAGTAAGGCAGAGCACTCTGGCAGCAAACACGCACGATGAAGAACTGATTACCACATGGCAACCAAGAAACAGAGTAGAAAGACAACGGTTTGGAGCAATGTACAGCCTTCAAAGGCACACCTTAAGTGACCTACTTGATACAAGTGAGCCCCAACTCCTATGGAATTCGTTCTAATATAATCCAAGTGCCTCTCAACGGTGCTACCAGATGAGGACCAAGTATTTAACATATGGAGAGAGAAAGAGAAAGAGAGAGAGAGGAATTGATTTCATGTTCAAGCCACAATAGTGCCCAAGTGAACGAGACCCGAAAGAGACCCTGAGCCCTTTTCCCCATGAGGGGGGAGAGTGAGGTATCCTTTGCAAACTAAGAAGTTGGCCCTTCCCAGACACCAAACCTGATGGCATTGGGACCTTGGTCTTCTCAGCTTCTAGAACACCAAGAAAAAAAAAATCTGTTGTTTGTAAGTCACTCAGGTTTTTGTTTTTGTTTTGTTTTGTTTAGTTTTCCTATACCAGGCTGGACTAAGATATCCATAAAAGTTGGGGATTTGAGGCTAACTTTGAAGATAGCAAACTGTTAGCTACAGTAGACACAGAAATACATAGTAGATATAAAAATACTTCTGTTTGGGAAAGTTTTCTTGAGATATCTTTGCAATTCTTTTATCTTGTGAGAAACTAAAGGTAAAACAAATACACAGAAAACCAAAACTTGCCTTTAATAGATTTTTCTCTTAGGCTAAGATCTTTATGCGTCTATGCTGGGCCTATCAAGTAAATCGAGAAGCGGGAACAAATTGTGTCTTTCTTGATCCCCTTGAAAATCAGTCATTGGGATGCGTGGCAGGGAAATTGCTACTGAAGATGGAATAAACTTGAGGATGGAAAAGCATTTCAAAAAAACATGCAAAAGAAACAAACAAAAAAATCTAGCAGTGTTTGAAAATAAATAAAGCAAGTGTGCAGGCGTTCGGGCTCTTGTGAGGCCAGAGAGTCAAGTAACTTTGTCTAAGTAGGCAGAATGAAGGGAGTTGGAACATAAAGGGAGTGGGAGGATTCGGGCCTCTGTTCTGAGGCTCTGCAGGCCCTATTTCAGCAAATTGCCATATGTGGCCATGCGTCAGGGTGGACTTCATGGGGAGTCCTATATTTACCAGGTAAGTGACCAGATGTCTTTGCCAGCATTTAATGACTTCTGGGGAAGGAATTAAAAAATTCAGCCCATACCACCCAAAATAGGAAACCAGTTTTCTGACTTTAAGTGAAATTTATGGATAATTCAAGATAAGCCATCTGTGCAATAAGAAATACACATCCTACAGATGGTAAGAATTATAGGACCTATAATATGGTTAATAATAGCATCGTTTTCAGATATACTGTATGACCACATATGTATATGTGCTTGTGGGTCTGGGGTAGAATTTTATGCTTGGACCCTGCTATCAGATTGTCTCTGACATAGTGCTAGACCAAGAGTGTGCCATCAGTAGGACTGGGAGGAAAAAAGATAAAAGAATGAGTTTAGGAAAGTGTCTCAGGGTGAGTGAATCTGTGTATTGATCATAGGTTGATAGTTTGACAATAGATTAATAATATAATAGACCATATGACTTAGCTGACTTGAAGCCAAGTACCATTTGAAATAGAATGAACGAGTAAAGTTAAATTTCTCTAGCTGAGTTTTTACTTCCCTCTACTACAGGTCTGTATGGCGTTTATATGAGCTGGAATATTTACACAGGACAAACATGGGTACAGATAAGGCTGTAGATCCAGAGCTGTCTATAGTGAGCATGGCTAGCACCAGGCCCTGAACTCATTGAGGAAAGCTGTCCTGGTTTTTATTTTTTCCTCCCCATGGCTGCCTTGTGGTATAATTTTGAATAGTTTTCCATTCTGATTCCACTAGCTATGTTTTAGCCCCCTGCACTAAGCTCAAGCCAGCTTGGATGACCACGTACTGAATTTATTTGTGAGACACTTCTATGATAATATGAAATGGCAATTAAACACATTGAAATTAAGCACAAATATGGGACATTCTCAAATGCATTTGTTGTGAATACTTTCGTGCACTTTAATATCATGTTTCCTTCAACTTAGTTACTTCTTTGGTATCCATGTGAGAGAAACTACAAACTAGGGTGCAACCGGGAAATGTCTTCCCAACTTTGCATGTAGCAATTTCACAAATATTGTTTAAAGTTAGCCAAAAAACAGAAGTCTTCTGCCAGAACTGGGGAGTGTAACAAGTGTGGACTTCCTTTTTGTAAACGGATGGCTAAACTGTTACCCAAACATAACTAAGAATATGTTTTTTGTTCACATTTCATTTGTTTTAAACATTAGAATATAAAAACATTGCAAATAAAAAGTAAATCACACAACAAAATTAACCAGACCTGAAGACTATGAAATTTAATGAATGCCCATCTATACAGTTAGAATCCCATTTTGGAACAACTGTAGATTGGAGTTTATACTTTTAGTATCAATTTTTTTGCACTTTTATTCACCTCTAAAAATGAAAACTCCACAACAGAGTTAGAACCAGGAAAACAATTAGCTTTATATTCTCCTTCATAACTCATATTCATTGCCTACACCCAGTTCTTCCTAATGCTTTTATATGAGCCTTTCCTGTCCTCTATTATACATGTGACACTTTACCCATATGTACATTTATTTATGTATATACATATATTACTGGCTGGATTCCATATATGAGGGAGAACATATGGATTTTGTTTCTTTCTGAGATTGTATGACCTTAATATTACACATTCCACATCCTTCCATTTCTTGCTTATTTTGTGATTATATGTTTTTAGAGTTGAGTGATATTCTATTTTTATATATAGGAAATTTTTATTATCCATTCAGCTGTTGATAGACAACTAGGTTAATTCCCAGTTTTTGCTATAGTGAATAAAGCAGCAGTAAGCCTGGAGGCACAAATATCTCTATAGTAGGGTAGAGAATTCTCTGTTTATATGCCCAGGAGTAAAATAGAAGGGTCTTATCGTGGCCTGTTTTTAATTTTTTGACAAATCTGCAAACTGACTTCTATAATAACTGAAGTTATTATACCCCACCAACAGGGAGTGAGGGTCCCTTTCTCTCCAGATCTTTTCCCAGGTTTGTTGACAGAGTTCTTAATGATAGTTATTCTGACCGAGATAAATTGTATATCAAAGTAGTTTTCGTTTGTATTTCCTTGGTGTCTAAGGATAATGAACTTTTAAAAAATAGTTATTGGCTATTTTTTCTTTTTTGGTAACTGTCTATTATGTTTATTGGCCCATGTTTTTGTTAATGGTTTTACTTCCATGATATTTAATTTCTACAGTTCTTTGTAAATTCTGGACATTAGCTCCTTGTCTGACACGGAACTGGTAAAAATATTTTCTCTGGTCATGTGGTCTGTTTGCTACAGTGATAGTTTCCTTTGTTGTACAGAAGTGCCTTCTTTTCATGGAGTCCTGTGTATTGAGACTTTGTGCTAGCGCCTGTGCTATTGGAATTTCATCAAGAAGTTCTTGTCTACTGCCATGTCTTGAAGGATAATCTGTTTTCTTCTAGAAACTTTAATGTTTTGTGTTTTATACTAAAGTCTTTGAACCATGTTTGAATTCCTATTGGTACAAGGTGAAAGCTAAGAATCTAACTTTATTTTTCTGCTGCCACAAACACAGTTTCACCAGGTCCTGTTTATTGACTCGGCCTGCTTGCTTTCTTTCTTTCTTTCTTTCTTTCTTTCTTTCTTTCTTTCTTTCTTTCTTTCTTTCTTTCTTTCTCTCTCTCTCTCTCTCTCTCTCTCTCTCTCTCTCTCTCTCTCTCTCTCTCTTTCTTTCTTTCTTTCTTTCTTTCTTTCTTCCTTTCTTTCTTTTCTTTCTTTCTTTTTTTTTTTTTTTGCCAATGTATGTTTTTGCCTGCTTTGTCAAAAATTCAGTAGACGGTATCTTTGTAAGTTTATTTCCTGCTCCTCTATTTCATTCTATTCCACTGATCTTCCTGGCTGTTTTTATACCAGTACTGGTCTGTCTTTATGACTTTGGCTCTAAAGTACAATTTTGTTTTCTCGAGTCAGTATCCACATTGCCTGTCTTCTGGGGTTCTCCAACACCTTTTAGATCTCCCTCTCTTCTCATCTTCAGATTGTTTAAATAAAACCTTCCAAGTTTCCTACTCTATCCCTTGATTTAAATTTAGAACTATGATGGTGGTTTTGCCAATCCTAAAATGCCCAGGGATGAGCATGTGAGCCATGCCAAACCAATCAGAATCTTGGAGCCTTAAGGCTTTTCTAGAGCAGCTACCTCCCAGATAGCTAGGCTAAAACAATACGGGCATAGAATTGACTGTGCCGTACTTCCCCTAGTATCTGAATGGCACACAAAACACAGCTTGCCATTATGAGAGTGTGCACCAGTCAGAACGGGCAGCACAAGGGTGAGCCCAGAGAACATGGTGGCATCACCTTGTGGGTCCCTTGGCACAGACATGCATTCTTTCTGTTGATCACCATTTTTTTGATGAACAGATTCCAGATTTTCTTAAGCTATTTCGAGTTGGGTTTCTATCACTTGCAGCTTAGATTCCTGGTGAATGCAGTTAATTCAAGATTATTCCCAACTTTGTAATTCTCTCTACTTTCCTTGGTTCATAAATTATATATATGTGTATGAACAGTATGTTGAGGTTTTAAAATTCAGAGGAAAGAAATACTAGACAACTAAATGTAATCATTTAAGAAATTCCAGTTTTCTTAGCTGGAGCTTCCAGGGTTACTATTCCATCATGATGGTTGATTAAAAAAAAAAAGGCACAGAAAACTACCAGAAAAAAGCATGATTACAAAGCTGTAATTAGCATTACTCTAACAGAATAGTCTAATGAAGAGAGGGATGCTCCAAAATGAAATTGTAATGGATGGTCCAGTTGGTTCTCCATCTCGATTGACTTATAGAAGGCAATTGTGGCTAAATCACTTATTACTGGAATGTGGCTAATTGGTACAAGAAACTGAAGGAAAATGAAAACAAGCAAAAGACTACAAAGTTCATTTCTTGATGCCTGCATCTCAGTTTCCACATCTAATATGGATGATAATAATGTTGTAGAGTATCCATAAAGATTAACATTTATCAAGCTCTTAAACTGACCCTAGACAATTTTAAGAGTGAAGTCCATTTTGGCTCTTACCTCCCTCTGTGCACCACAAGGACGTAAACAGCACGCAATGTTTACTACAGGAGAGTATAGGGGAACTATTGCAGAGTCAGGGTCAGCCACAAGAGATCATAAAATATTCTGGAACTAGTAAAGGGGTGGAGAGGAGACTATTCCTAGAACTGAAGGAGCAGCAGGAGTTACCAGAAAGTAGAAGTTGTAAGGAAGAGGGATGGTATTTAGAGGTGGGCACAGCCAACCAATGGCAACACTAGAGGAAAGAAGATGGTAAATCAAACAGCCTGATCCTTCTCTGTTTTGTAACAAGTGCTATGAATTAACTCAAACCAGCTTGAAGCCCTAGAGCAGGAGCTCACTGTTATATTCTCTGCAGGGTGCAGAACACTGTGGAAAATGCCAAAAGTAGATCCAAGTGAGGTCGACAGTGAAGTCACACCATCCCTCCCTCCTCTTCTTGATAAGGTAACGCAGAAAACCCAGTAAGCAACCATATGATCTTCAGTTTCTATTAAATCAGCTACAATAGCTCCCGAATGTAGGACATTTGCCATCACTTGTGTTAGTGTAAGTAACAACACAGCCTCCAGAATGCTTCTATAGCTAGTCACTGAGGTCAGGCATCACCATGTCTTTCCTAAGCCACCCTCCCTGTAATTGTCTTACCTCTACCAACAGATGGGGTAGAAAATAATTCTTGGTATACCTGGATGATTGCAAACTTTATTCTCAGAACACTTGAATTCTTAACAATCTTGTGTTTCTTGGTTTGGTAGCAGTTCCAGTCCTGACTTTCTTTAGTGATGAACAGCAATGTGGAAAAGAAAGCTGAATAAACCCTTTCTTCCCCAAGTGCTTCTTGGTCATGATGTTTGTGCAGGAATAGAAACCCTGACTAAGACAATAAGACACTCAGACAGGTAACAAATCATAACAATACCAGAAGTTCCATGGGTATGGAAGATATAGATAACCCTTAGAGTGTGTTTTAGCTGCACCTTTTTATGATAAAAGGAACCTAGTTAAAAAAAAAATCAATAGCAAGCCACCTGTCCCTCTTCACTGAATAGAGTCTACTGGCATAATAATAGCTTTTCCAAAGAGGAGAGTGAACACTTAGAAGTGGGTATGCCCAAGCCTAAGTGAAGTTCAATGATTACATTGTCAAGATGACTTAGTTTTCGTTCTTCTTGCTCTGATAAAATACCCTCCCAAAGGCAACTTGAGGGAGAGTGGGGTTTTTTAGCTCAGAATTCCAATTAGCAGTTCCTCGCTGTGAGAAAGTCTGGTGAGAGGAACTTGTAGCAGCTCATTACATTATATTCACAGTCTAGAGTAGAGAGCAATGAATTAATGTATGCCTGCTAATGCTCAGGTAACTATTTTAACTTAAACATTTCAGAATCCCTTGCATAGAGAATGGTTTCACTCATGGTGGATGGGCCACTCTACTTTGATTAATGTAATTAAGATAATCTCCCATAAACATGCCCACAGGGCAACCTGATCTAAAGAAGTCCTTACTGAAACTCAACTTCCAGATAATTCTGATTGTATTAAGTTGAAAACAACATCATCACAATGTCCCATCTTATAATTGTCAGAAGGCTCTGAAGTGACACCTTGGTTATTCAAAACGAGTAGTGTGGCATGGTTTTGTGATGAAAATTATGGAGAAGCTTGCCTATATAGGTTTATAAAGAAACATTCTTTGACTATTACCAGTGACTCTGCTGTGGCACCTGCTATCTAATACAGTTGGTTTGTCTTACCAAGGCTAATTATACACTATGAGGTTTTTTTCTTTTATTTTTAAATATTACATATAACTAACTGCAAGAGCTGCAAATTTTCCAGATATTTTGTGACTTGTCAATATATATTTTTCTATTCATTCATTCATTCATTTATATCTCTTTGTGTGTGTATGTATGTGTGTGCTTTCATGAAGCCATGAAGTTTAGCGGGAGAGGTCCTAGTGTATGTGTGTATGCCTGTATGGAGGCCAGAGGTCAATGTGTTCAGTTGGGTTATATATATACACATATATACATATATATGTATATGTATATAGTGTGTGTGTGTGTGTGTGTGTGTGTGTGTGTGTGTGTGTGTGTGTGTGTAAATGTAGGAATGTACTTGATATGCTACAGCTGAGGAAGTCAGGACAACCTCTGGTATCAGACCTTGCCTTGCTTCTCCTCTGAGATAGGATCTCTAGTTTACTACAACTCTGATACGCAGCCTAGAGCTTTGGAGGGTTCTCTTATCTCTGCTTCCCATATCTGTGTAGGAGCACTGGGGTCACAGATCTGTGCTACCACGTCCAGCTTTATGTAGATTTGCAGTATTTATATTTACTTAGATCCTCATGGTTTCATAGCAAATGATTTATTTCCCAGTTGTCTTTCCTGTCCCTACTTTGTTTTTTGAAACACTGCTTCTCCCTGGCCTAGAGTTCAGCAAGTAGGCTAAGCTGGCTGATCAGCACATCCTAGGAATCTGTCTCCATCTACCCAGCATGTGAATTTTAAGTCCATTCCCATGCCTGGACTTTTTTTTTTTTAAGAATTATTCATTTATTATGTGTAAGTACACTGTAGCTGTCTTCAGACACTCCAGAAGAGGGCATCAGATCTCATTACAGATGGTTATGAGCCACCATGTGGTTGCTGGGATTTAAACTCAGGACCTTTGGAAGTGCTCTTAACCACTGAGCCATCTCTCTAGCCCGCTATTGTTGTTTTTAAATGTGTATTTCAGGATCAAACTCAAGTCAGGCTTGTACAGCAAGCACTTTTTCTGACTCAGCTACCTCCTTAGCTCTTTTATTTATTTATTTATTTATTTATTTATTTATTTATTTATTTATTTATTTATTTTTACTAAAACCAGCCTGACACATTTCTTTGGCATGTACCTAACTGTCTTGGTCCTACTCACCAGGACAGTGGAGCATTACGATTGTGTCTTTGGAAATCAGGTATCAATTCCAAAGTGAGAAGTGAGAGTGAACAAGGAAAAGGAATTACCAGGAGGCAGGGTAGGATGTGTGTGTGCTCTTGGGGCTCAGGGAGAGGACCTCAGAGCCCTGGCCCATGCTGGAAACCCAAGGTGACCCAACCTTTCCTTCCAGACAATAGAGATCAGAGAGTGGGAAGGTTTTACAATGAATATGGTAATTTTTCCCAGAATTGGTATTTTAGCTGGAAATATTTAATTGTGGTAATACATCTGTTGAACTTCAAATGAGGAAGATAATAGAGTGTAAAAGGTCGAGTTATTCATCATATACAATCTCGGTTCCCAAGATCACTGCTTACAGCAAAACTGTGCTGGAAGACATTTCTGCATGTCGCTTATCTTAGAAGGTAAAGCATAAATAATTTGCATTTTTGTTAAATGCACATTTCCTGGGAAAACACCTACTCATTATCATCTTTCCTTGAGTTATCTAAATTTGAGTGAATTACCATCATAAATTAGTTGAAAAATCATTTACCCAATTTTTTTTTCTTATTAGTATTTTGCATTTAATAGCACTTCCTTATCAGACAAGCTTGCTCCAGCTATTTGTTTTTAATTAACTATTTTAGCTTACCACATACTGGCATCTGATTACACACTTCATCTTTTTTTATTATTATGAATTGCATATTTCCCAAGGCATCATCCTGTGGGGCCACTGCTCTGCCTTTGGTTAATCTATGATCATTGTTTTGTGTTTGTGGAATGGGTTGTTGAGGAAGACACATGAATGGTGGTAGGGAGTTGGCTGGCTTTGGTGCCCCAGGGGGTAAGATTCTCAGAGCAGAATTTTCTCCTGGGAAGGAAGTGACTACTTTTCTATTTGCTTCTATTTCAGATCCCCAAAAGGATAAGAGCTAGAAAGATTAAGCAATGAGTGAGCTATGGCACCTTCTGGATATGTTATGTCCTCAACATAGCTGATGCTCCCTGGTCTATGCAAGGTTTGTTTACTCTGGTCCATTTTGTCTCCTTCCTGGCTGTAAAGACAAGAACAATAAATTTCCCTCTGACTCTATGGTACCTGTGAGTCAAAATTGAAATACAGGCAGCTGGAGAACAGAGTCATTCTTAGAGAATAATCAGTAATATAGTAAATCAGGTCAGACAGTATGTTTAAGTTAAGACAAGCTCAGATGTAGTCCCTTTTCTCTTCCTTCTCTTGTTTGTCCTGTCTTCTGATTCACGCCATCAGACTCTTGTTTCTTTACAGAGCTTCTGAGTGCCCTTGGTAAACAGCAGTCGAGCTGCCTGATGGCTCTCTTGGTTCAAGCCATAAAGTTGCAACACACTCTGTGAATCACAGATGGGAATGTGCAAAGTTCTACCTTCAACAATCCACTCTTTATATAGTTATACATTGAGTGTTTGCTGCTTATCATCAGCATTCCAGTGAGCCTGGCCACGATGAAATGTTAGTGGGTATATGATGTCAAAGATTTCCTTTCCCTTGACTCACAGTCTGGGTCTGTTGCATAACTGAGGTTCAGATCTGAGTGCATAAGAGACCTGTGGATAGTTGTATGATCTAATTGAAAGGCTAGAAACAGACCTTCTAAGCACCCAGCAAGGTGTGACTTGAATCTATTGGAACAAAATATGATGGTGGGACAACGGATAGTGTTTTGTTGAGAATGTAAACTTCAAATTCGCTCTTGTTCTTCTAAATCACTTGTAGAATATTGAAATAGTTTTAAGCCTATTCTATGCCTTTTCTGACTGTGTTTCCAGCACTTCTTGCCATAGGATCTGCTGCACTTATGCCCTATCTGAATCTCTTCCTAACTTTAAGATAAGAACCACAAAACATGTTATTCGGGGTGCAGTAGGAAGTAAAGCAGCTGTTGAAGTTATTTCTTTTCAGATCTAATGCTGCTTGTATAAAAACATGCTTCTACTCATTCATTTACTCAAATTACATTATCAGGCACTGTCAGGGGCAAAGATACAAAGATAGATTACAAATGATCATTCCAAGTGATGATATATCTGTCATCATTTCTAATAAAGATATGATAGATAGGTAGGAAGTAGGTAGATAGATAGATGATAGATAGATAGATAGATAGATAGATAGATAGATAGATAGATAGATACATTCATACATACATACATACAAGAAAGAAAGAAAGAAAGAAAGAAAGAAAGAAAGAAAGAAAGAAAGAAAGGAAGGAAGGAAGGAAGGAAGGAAGAAGAAAGAAAGAAAGAAACAAACAAACAAAGAAACAAACAAAGAAAGAAACAAACAAAGAAAGAAACAAACAAAGAAAGAAACAAAGAAAGCCATGACTGACAAGGACAGTCATTGCCCTCTATAGAGTCACGGTAGAGAATTTAGAAATGTGTACTTACCACTATAAAGCAACATATATGATTATTAAAGATCTGGATTTAAGTTCAAAGGCTGATTCCTTTACTAAGAAGACAGTTTCCTGAGCACTCTGAGTGTTGCTTTCATAACCTTTAAAGGGGAAGTAATATTGGTTACTTTAGAGTATCTTTCTGAGGAGAAATTAAAATAGTTATTCTTAAAATGTGTTCTGGAGAACTCTGGGGGTTCCTGATTTTGCTGGGTCAATGTTTATAAATTATCTGTCCCCTTACTTTTATTTCCACACTGATAGAAAATTGATATGCCTTCTCCCTCTTCCTATGGGTGTCCAGTAGAGTGTTCAGAAGGAGCATGGCATGCAACATCTCATCACTGGGAACGAAGGAGATCAAAGAATCCCAGTGTCTTCCATTAAGCAGGATATTAAGGGTAGTTGCAAGAGTCAAACAAAGTCACAATTTCTTTAATATTTCTTCTTTTAAAAATACATCCATTTTATTAAAAATATTTATTATAACATGTAACTCATAACACTACATATTTTTATGTTGAGTTATTGTTATCATTACTTAATTAGTGAATAGATAAATATCTTGGAATCCTCTCATCTTTAATTTCTCATATATAAACGTGGCTCACATGAGAAAAGCTCTTGGGTGTCCTCAAGAAAGAATGGGAAAAAGACAAAGAGTGAAGTGTTAGAGAATAGCTAAGAGGAATGTGTTCGCTATGCACAGGAAGTGCTAAGTGTTAACTATTATCACTATAGCTGCTGTCAGACCTAAAAGCTCAATTGTCACTGATGGCACCTCTGTTGATTACTCAGGGAAGTCAGTGGGCCAAGAAAGGATTTACTGCCTGTGCCCAGTTTTAGAAGCGATGATGTATTGTGCATCTTCAGCATCCAGAGGTGGTGATAAGTTAACCTAGACACGGACTGTGTATACCGCATTGTATTTATCATGGGGAGCTCACAAATAGAGGTGTGATCAGTGCTGGGATTGAAGGAATTTGAAGAAGCAAAACCATCATATAGGAAGATAGCTCTTGGGAAAGGATTACAAAGGTTGGCACCAGCCAGCATATAATGAGAGGGAAAAGGACTTCACCAGTGGAGTCACAGGAGGTTATTATTGAAAGCATACAGCAAACCCTTCTACTTTATGCCACGATTAAACAAGCAACTTATGAATACATTTTTTTTGCACAGCATTCTTTCTTAAAACCTTAAGGAGTTTTAGTTTTTGTTTCAGTTTTTGGTCAGAGGTAAAAATAATGTCCTTATTTCCTTATCAAATCATGTTCACCTATGCCAAGATAATTGCCAGGAGCAATTTGGATCCATGTGTCTTCACGTCTTTTTCTTTCTAGTAAATAGAATTATATCAAAACCCATGACCCTTACCAAATACCACTTGTCATTTTTAAGCTTTCATCTAGACCACTTATAGTCTACACAAAATTCCATAAAGCAAATGAACCATTATTTTCTTTCTTTTACTAACTGGATAGGGGAGCCTGGGACCTGGAGATACCAGGTAGCTTGCCCGAGGTAATAAAGTTAGTGAGTCACATGCAGTTCTCTACTTGGATAAATAGAAAGCTGGACAGACATACATGTGGGAAGATGTATGGAAACAGTCTGGAGTGTTTTAGTATAAGTAAGTTATCTGCACATGTTGCTGCCTTGCTTCTCAGTGACGAATAGTTGCTCACTTTACTTGACTTGACAAGTGATTCAATCTTCTTAACTAAGTATGCTACCATTAACTAACTGTAATCACCCTGGGACTCCTCTGAATCATGCATGACAATGTTTCAGTTCCTATGTTCACACCCCTTTTTTATTCCAGTCATATTGATAAATAAAACATCAGAACCTGTGTGGGGCAATGGATCCTGTCGGGAAACTTGGTAAGGTTGAGTGGGTTTAGAAACCCTGGTACTTTATACCTGAGGACAGTAGGAGTTTTATCTAATCCTGACCAGATTCCTGGCCTGGCACATGTGACCCCCAACTCCCCACATAAAGAACATGACCACTGGTTATGTAGCACAGAACAGAGTTCTCCATGCTAATGAGGTATCTAGATGGGCCCTGAGCATTTAGCCAATGAACTTCCCTTCATGGGCATTCCTTCCTGCAAAAGGTATTTAACCTCTGGTCTACCCTGAGGAACTTGTATGTACCCATTTTCCATGATGAACAATAAATAAACAGTATGGACAAGCAAAGACTGTCTCTCTAATCAATCTCTGTGAGGGAAGCCATTGCCTTACAGAGCTGCCACCTAAGTCTCCCGCAGAAGGCCTCTCCATGCTCTTGCCCTGCCCCCTGGTCTTCTCAAGCTTATAAATAGAAGAATTTTTTTCTTACACTTAGTCCTGAAACTAGGAAGTTCAAGAACATTGTAAACTTGGTATCAAGTGAAGGCCTAGTGTCTGGACACTAGATAAAAACCTCTTGCTGTATTCTTACAGCAAGTAGAAGGGCCAAGCTAGCCCTCTGGTGTCTCCCTTAAGAGTAGTAATCATGGTTGCATGAGTGTTCCACCCTCATCTGGTAATGAACTTACAAGAAGCCCTCCTTCTTAAAACCACCGCCTTGGAAGTGAGGATTCAACTTAAAAACTTAATGACATGAGCATTGAAATTATATCAGCCTACACAATCCCTTTCATGCCTCTTAATGACCTAGTCCTAGATCAATCCACAATAAAAATAAATAAATAAATAAAAATAACCAGTGTAGGACAGGCTAATATCAAGCTGCCATCTCTCCTTACTACTCCTGTCATAGGCCTACCTGCAGGGGGAGCCTTATTTCTTTCCTGTGTAGGACATAAAGTAGGGATGTGGTGACAATGAGTCCAAAAGCAAACGTGTCTTGACTTCCGTATTTCTCAGTTCCAGCAGAAGGTGGTGAAGCCTCCCACATAGCAGGTACCCATATACTGATCATTTAGGAAACATACATAGGCTGTCATATACCTTCAGGGTGTAGGTGAAAAGTAGCTGACTATAGTTAAGAGCTTTTTGTGAAGCAGGAATCCTTGACAACCTTCCAGCATGGCAGTGTGAGAATGCCAATGATCTAGTAGATAGGAAAAGATCTGCTGGGAGAAACCGAAGAATTCCTTTGCTTGCTGGATATGAAAACACACTGCATGTGGTATGAAATTCCCAAACAAAAATTAGTTAACATACATAGAGTTCAGAACCCCTGGAGTTTCAGACAAAGTTTTAAAAAGATATTCCACATATGGGCTTCCATAAGCCAGCCATGATCCTAGCAAAGATGAGTTTGCAGTAAACAATTATATACCACCAGAACAAAGAAATCACCATAAAAGGGAAATAGAAGGTTTGCATAGGCAACATAGAAGAGCAAACAAACAAACAGCAGCCAAAACCCACAGAGAATTCAAAATAATAGAACAATATGAGAAAATAAGATAAAGGTTTCAAGAGCTACAGTAAAAATAAAAACTAAGATGCTCAAAGAAGAGGGGAAATAAAACATAAAAGATTCGTTTGATGTGTTTTTCTAAGTCACTCATGGAGTCTTTATGGATTCCATTCTTTAACCTACAATTTCTTTATGCAGATGGTAAAAGGATTTAGTTCCATTTTTCTGTTGCGTAAGTTGCTTTGTAGCTAGCTTTTTTGTTCACTGACTTTGAAATGCCAACACGATCATAATAAATTCCTAAATAACCCATATATATGTCAGTCTACTGCAAGATGCTCTCTGCTCCAAAAATCTACTGTTGCACCAATACACTATTAATTTAATTTTTAGCTTGTTTTGGTGTTAGGATGGTTTGTTAGTTAGCTGTTCTGTTATTGTGATAAAAAAAAAAATACCTGACAAAAATCCCCTTGAAGAAAAAGGGTTCTATCCTGCCTTAGAGATCCAAGAGACACAGTCTGTTAGGGTGGGGAAGTATAACAGGGCATGAACCAGCCAGACACATCATGCCTGCAGTCAGTAAGTAGAAGATGGTGGTTGTCATTACTCAGCTCCTATTCTCCTTTCTAGTCAGTATAGGGTCCCAGCCAGTGGAGTGGTGCCATCCACGTTTAAGGTGGGTCTTTCCACGTTATAACATAATCTAGAAATTCCATTACAGACATGCTCAGGGATTCATTTCCATGGTGATGATAAATCTCATCAAGTTGACCATCAAGATTAACTATCCTAATTAGGAAAATTGTCTTTCATAATTTTTCATACTCTGCAGTGTTTTTAATATTTTAAAAATATTGACTTATGTGTATGTGTATCTGTGTATCTATCTCTGCATCTGCAGAGGCCAGAAAAAGGTGTCATATCACCTGCACCTGGAGTTCCAGGTAGTTGTGAGCCTTCAGGTATGGGTGCTAGGAACGGGACTTGGGTTCTCTCAAAGAACAGCCAATGTTCTTAATCTCTGAGTCTCTCTCCACCCCCCATATTCCATGTTTTTAAAAAGTTATATTCTACCTTTTAAATTCTGGCTCATTTGTTTTTATTAACTATGGTGTATCAATTACTGAAACAGGAGGGAGAAAGGATTTCTTTTTAGCTCAGTTTAAGGACTGTAATGATAAAAGGGTGTGGCAGCAGGAACAGAACTAAGCTGTGACAACAAGAATAGGAGGCTCCTTGTTCACATTCCAGTAAAGTGGGAAACAGGAAGATGAAGGTGCTGCCAATCAGCTGGCCATGTTTACCTTTCTCTTCAGCCCATGAAATAGTGACATCCATCATCAGTTAATTCTGTCGAGAAATACTTTCAAAGACATGTTCAAACGTATGCCTCATTAAAGCCCTAGGCATATTTACTATACACCCTGTAGTGAGTGTGTGTGTGTGTGTGTGTGTGTGTGTGTGTGTGTGTGTGTGTGTGTCCATATGTATATAAGGGCCATAAGTGTCATTACTCAGGTGCCATCCATCTCTTTTAAGACAGGATTTCTCATTAGCCTAGAACATGCTATATGTGCTATTTTGGATGCTCAGAGAACCTTGGGAATCCACCTATGTCTGCCTCTGTAGTGGCAGGATTGCAAGTGACTACAGCCATGTCTGTTTTTTATACCGATCCTGAGAATAGAACTCAGGTTCTTGGGCTTGCCAGGCAAGTGTTTTACTGACTTAGCTATCCCCCCAGACCTACCACTTTCTGATCCAAGTTCACAGCAAAGATTAACCCCCACAACGGTGACATTGCCAACAAGAGAGTAAAAATTAATTTCTTGCATTTTATGTGCAGGCATTAACAGGTATGCCTGCAGTATTATTGTTTTTTTAGGGGAATAGTTGGAGAAAGTATTACCTAGCTCCTGGGTATAATGATATTAATATTAATAATAAGGAAAAAAATTTTTTAAGAAGGGGTGGGGAGACATTGTTTTAGATGAACTGTAGATTTACCTTGTCAATTCTTAATTCTGATTTTTTTGCAAAAGAAGTCCCTGGATACCAGAGCAATGATGTGATTTGACCTAGGTTACAAGGCAAATTCAGAGCAGAGCCAGGTGGAACGCCCACTCTTGACTTTCAGTTCTAGATCCTTTCCATTGCACTGCTGATTCTGATCAACGTTGGCCTCTTGGATATTAAATCCCTCCCAAGTCTTTGAGCAGGGTCCGCACATTGGAAAGCTCTGAGCACAGGTTGTCTGTCACCCTGCTGAGTCATTGGAAAGCCATTTCTGAATCTGTCTGCCAAGGGCCTAGTTCTTCCTTTCCCAATCTCCTTTTCATTTTCAGACCCTGAACAGTTATGGTGTTAACAGAGGCCTGGTGGGTGAAAGCTGAGTGCCGAAGAACTGGGCAGAGGGAAGCAAGAGTCCTGTGGGATCTGTTGCTCAGACAACGGGAGGAAGAGAGGATTAAGGCCACGGGAGAGAAAGAGTACCACTGCTAATAAAGGATGGGATAAAATGTGGGGACCACTGAGGCCGAACTTAGTGATACATCGTCTCTACACTTCTGTGGTGTGATGGTCACCCTGACTGTCTACTTGGTTGTACTGCAATAATTCTAGTGTCTCTGAAGGTGGTTCCAAAGGGGCTTAATTAAGTGAGGAAGACTCGTCATATAGGCTAGGGACCCATATAGCAAGAAAAGGAGAAAGAAAAGGCCTGATAGCAGTTTCTTCCCTTGCTATCCCTTTCTCTGTCTCTCTGTCTCTTACTCTGTCTCTCTGTGTCTCCATCCATGTCTCTGTGTCTCTGTCTGTGCCTCTGTCTGTCTCTGTCTGTGTCTCTGTGTCTTTGTCTCTGTCTGTCTCTCCTCCCTCCCTCCCCTTTTTGGCCACCAATATTTTAAACAGCTCTACTCTTTCGTACCCCAAACATCATGATAAATTACAACCACAGAGGCCAGGAGCTAAAAAAGATAAAGCTTTCTTACTTGGGTCACTTTGCTCAGGTGCTTGTCACAGTGACTGGAAAATTAACATGCACACCAATAAGACTCTTCAAGTGAGACCTAAGCATCGTAACCCAAAGCTTCAGTTTCTCATAGAAGCCGTGGTTCTCCATCCCATCAGCTTGTACCTCCTTAGAAGTTCTGCCGACTGACAGTGAGACAAGGCACAGTCCCGGTCTTTTGTACATTTACTTATTTTTAAATAAGATTGTATCTTTCCTTGCTTCCTAGATTGGCTTAAAATTCCTGAACTCCAATAATCTCTCTGTCTCAGCCTTCTGAATGATGGAGATCTCTGGTCAAGGATGTCTATCTATATCTAGGTGCCTTTATACCTTCGTCTCTACTTACCTTCAGTGAATATCTCTGTGTTGTTAAATGTCCTTTGTCCTTTGTCATACCAGGCCCTAATGAGTCCTTTTGTGATATCTTCAAAGTGTTCTGGAAAGCCACCCATGACCCTTAAAAACTAAAGTCCTCTCCCCTCCCCTCTTTCCTCTTCTCCTCCCCTCTTTCCCCCTCCCCTCCCCTCATATTCCCTTTCCTCCCTTCCTCTTCTCTTTACTTCTTTGTTCTCTCAACCATGCAAGACAGCCAAATAGAACCTATCTGATAATTTCCACAGCCTTGTATGCACTTGATGTCATTTCCCACGGTATCAGAGATGAGGGAATGGTGGTATATCACTTCTGAGGTTGGGTTTTAAAACATACTGCATCCTCTTTCTCATTTTCCCTCTCAATTTGCTCGAAGGGAAGCCAGCTGCTCTGCTGTAAGCAAGCCTATTAAGCGAGCACATGGTCAGGAGCTGACATTCTCTCTGTGAGCCTAGGAGTGAGCCTGGACCCAGATCCTACAGTTCTAATCATGCCTTCAGATGACTATAGCACAGCACACATATCTATTGCAGCCTCCTAAGATTCTGGACCAGAATTACTCATCCATACTTTCTGACATTAAGAGTTGTATAAGATGGTAAATATTTGCTATTCCATGCTGCTAAATTTTAAGATAATTAGTCACTTGATAATAGACAACTAATATACTTCAAGTCTGGTCCTTAGAACAAATGTCAGGGATTGCTTCATCCCTGAACCTGTTAGGAATGGTTATCTCCTGAGAAGTCTAGCCAATCATTCTCCAGAAGTATCCATTCAACCCAAGAAAATGTGCACCCTTGGCCTGTTCCATTCAGAAGTGCAGGTGCATCTGACTGTGACCTTCTTTCTTCCCCTTATCACACAGAGGGACAACAGTATCTCAAGAATTTTTATGTACCCTAGCTCGGGATAGACTGTGTATAGGTTGCTGAGGCCAACCACAGACCACATAAACTTGGTAACTTAAAGCAAAGAAATACAACCTTAATTTGCTGATTGTAGGTGGGATTCGGGTCCATCAGGGAATCAAGGGGAGGGTGTTTCCTCTTTTCTTGGCTTCCTAGTGGATCTAGGTCTCCCATACCTTATGACTCCAGTCTTTGCCTGTATCTTCACAGTCTTTTCCATATATCTTCTACCATCTCTTATAATGACTCACACTACTAGATTTAGTCCTACCTGGGTAACCCAGGATATCATCATTAGATCCTGAATTATAGCAGTGAAGAACTTTTTTCTAAATGAAACCATATTCACGAGTTCTGATGATTAGGATGTGGCTACATCTTTGGGGTGGTTTTATTTCAGTGATGGTTCTTTTCTCTCAACAATAACACAAGTGTCAAGGAAAAAATATTCTGGTCACTCTTATGTCCACCCCTCCACACACATCTCATCTAGCTTGAGGGGCCTAGCAACCTACTTTCTAGCTTTTGACTTTCATTTTGTCTGGAGGTAGGTGTTGTGTCTCAGGATAAACCAATTATATCTTCTAAAATTTGCCTCTTGGCTATCTAATATAGCTATTTATAGTCATCTCTTTCACTGTTATATTTGTCCTAAGTTGGGAAAAGTTCCATGGGCCACCATAATTAACGTTTGTACCAGCATTCAGCAAGTCTTAGATAGATCTCAGCATTCAGCATCCTTCTAGATTTTGAATCCTAGGGACTCAGACATCTATGAGATGACAGAATAAGTTTTATTTCACATGCAGTTACAGTTGTTATTAATATTCATTTCCTTAAAGGTGAGTGCTTCAGAGTGTTGGAGTAATGTGAGCACGTAATGAGTATGTGTCATGAGGAAGAAGAAAGGGAGAAAAGGTGAGTATTTCAAAAGCTGTCTCTTCAAAAAGCAAGACTGGAAAGATCCAATCTGAAAATGCACCAGGAATCATGAGCAGGAGTCATCACCCCAAAAGGCCTTTAGCATCTGGAGTTATAAAAAGAACGTTTGGCAGGGCCTAGCCTATGGAGAAAGAGCAGGGCATCTGCAGATTTTAAGGTAGAGCCACCAATTCCTAAGCATTTTACTAAGATTTATAATTGGTTCAGACCAGGCCTGCCAACTGGTGGTGGGAACAATCTAACAGGCCAAGAGTGATGGCCACTCAGCCAAAGCCAGTAATCTATGGAAATTTTATCATCATAGATAGACTAGTTAACTCCACTCATGATATTCAGACCTCATATCCCTAGGACCCAGTCTGAGTAGGTGAGGCCTGGGTGTAAGGAGAATGGGCATGGGGTCCTCATTTACATAATCATCACATTTGTTTGTATGTCATGCTTTCGCATCAGCTCTACTCAAGTCACTGGAGGTTTACCGTTTCTTCAGGTCTCGATTTTCTTTTCCTCTTAGATGAGTGTGTTGTCTCAGTTCTTGGTATTCTTATTTGGGAGTTGATAGTCACCTCTTTAACTGGCTAGTTACTACTATTCAGGTTATAGATATTATCAGATATGTTACCATGTCTATAATTTCATCCAGGTAATAATTACATCTCATGCAACTTTTCCCAGGCTGGATGGATACATGAGTTACAAATGTCCCAACCCTTTCTGCTGCTGGGCCCCAGGTGAATATAAATTTTTGGAGTTGTTTATTTCCCAAGAGTTGAGTTTGCTTAGAGTGACTTGCTTATGTGCCTTTACTTCTAGACCCCAGGCACTTTTCGAAGAGATGAAAGTGGAAATTTCACTTTCTTGCCAACATTTACCCTTAGAATCTAGTGAACAGGCAGAACTCAGTAAAGCGTTCTTGAGTAACTAGAAGAGCCAATGGCGTTCATGACTCCTGAACCACGGCACTTCCATGGTAGCAATATGGTGAGAGATCTGAGGAAGTAACGCCCTAATATGGAGAAGAAGCTCCTGGCGTTGGACTCCATCACTTCAGAAGTAGCTCTTCACTTTTCTCTTCTCAGGAACATTAGTGTGGCATAATAGCATAATAGGAAACATTGTATTTTATATAACACAGACAAATGTGCTCTGCATATCAAGCACACTATTAGTGCAGGGTTTCAGTTTATAACAACGGTATAAATAATGAACTGCATAGTAACTACTCTTTAATGTGGACAGTTGACTGTCTTTCAGTCGTTGAAGGTCACTTTAATAATGCAACTTGGCAAAAATTGTTCAAATTGGATTCACTTTTAATTTGCATATATTATAATGAAGGGCAAGAGAATGTTCATTTCGCTTATAAGAGTGGGAATACATACTTTGGAAAGCTAATAATTCAAAGAAAATCTAATAATTATTCTTCTTACAAAGTCACTGAGATATGTGGACACTATTCATTTATCATTTATCTTGTGTATTTCTAGCCAGAATAAAATTGAGGGGCAATAAATCCAGGGCTTAGAAAACAAATAAATCTTTGCATTCTAATTTGGGTTTTATCTTTTTTTGTTCTGATACACCCTGACTTGAACAAGTATACGGGGCATCCTGGGCACTAGCTTTCTTACTAGCAAAACAAACAAACAAACAAAAAAAAAAACAAAAAACAACAACAACAACAAAAAAAGACAGTACACTCTTGTCATTTTTTAGTGTTTCAGAGGAAATTAATAATTGTACAACACCAAGACTATATCATTATAGCATGGGCATAGTAACTTCTTTTTCCCTAAGTAAATGAAGAACATGTAACTTCTGAAATGCATACTATAAAGTTAAATTATTTTCAAAATAATCATGGCTCTGTGACTGAAATTTACCTAAGTTCCCCCCATTTATATTATACACGTTTCCCATATTTATATTAGCATGCTGTTCACCTGCTATTTGTTGGGGTTTGTTCCTGAATGGAGGTAGAACCTGATGGAGCCAGATAAGGCTGGATGGAATTCCCATTGTAACTGAACGGACAGGTCACAAATGATTGCCTGAGTGAGATCTATATGTTTAAAAGTGTTGTGGAGAGAAGTGGGGTCAAAGAAATGTGTTAGATCAGCGGTGGCCAGAGGGTAGCCAGAGAAGAGTGCAGAGAAGCATCACTGAAATGGAATTTTGGAGAAAGGACCTTAGAAGAGCACTGGGCAGAGGCAGCCACACCGCTATCACTCTTTTTTTTCTTTTTTAATATTTTTAATTAGGTATTTTCCTCATTTACATTTCCAATGCTATCCCAAAAGTCCCCCATACCCTCCCCCCCACTCTCCCACCCACCCACTCCCACTTTTTGGCCCTGGCGTTCCCCCTGTACTGGGGCATGTAAAGTTTGCAAGTCCAATGGGCCTCTCTTTCCAGTGATGGCTGACTAGGCCATCTTTTGATACATATGCAGCTAGAGTCAAGAGCTCCCAGGTACTGGTTAGTTCATATTGTTGTTCCACCTAGAGGGTTGGAGTTCCCTTTAGCTCCTTGGGTACTTTCTCTAGCTCCTCCATTGGGAGCCCTGTGATCCATCCATTAGCTGACTGTGAGCATCCACTTCTGTGTTTGCTAGGCCCCGGCCTAGTCTCACAAGGGACAGCTACATCTGGGTCCTTTCAGCAAAATCTTGCTAGTGGCAGGCTTGGCTAGGTAACTATGGAGGAACTGTGTGGAAAGAAGAGTAGAGTCTGAGTTTCTGATCACATAGCTAACTGAAGGGTTTTGACTTGGGGATGGCTGGAGATCAATGACTTTCTAAAATAAAGGCTATTGAAAAATTTTCCACTTGTTTCAGAAATAAATAATTTGAATAGTTGTCTACTCCATTATTCAGTAACATCAAACTTCTCGAATGGTACTTACAAAGTAATTTATCTTCAAAACACATTCTAATGTTCTCATTATATTCCAAAAGGAAAAAAAATCCCATCTCCCAAAGGTTCCTCTGCATTATGGGGAAAAAAACACAGTTGTTACGTGCTTTATAGTCTCAAAATGCTGGGTTAAAGGGTTTCTTTAAATGAGCCGCCATGAGTTAGACTGTCTGAATACTGGAGATTACTCCATAATTTGTTTTCTGCCAAAGAGATAATGCATTCAGCACATCGTATTTATTAAAGCTGCTAGACTTCTACCCTTTGCTCTCTAATTAGGCTTTCCTTGTTACAGTGTAGAGCAGGAAATATGACTGTTGAATTCTCTCAACCTAATGAGCCCCAGCCACGAGCTGGATTAGAATGGAAAGCCTCTAACTTCGGTTCAGTGGTGTTCAACCAGAGCCAGAGCGTTCAATCCTGAGGCTGGGAATGCTGAAAGAGAGGCTTATGTCAGAATGGGCCTGGCTCCTTGTGTGGTGTGTGACTCCTATCCACGAAATTCTAACCTATTTGTCATGACAACAGAAGGATGTCTCAACATAGACATCTGAGGACTCAAGACATTGGTTGGGGGCTGGGGAGATGGCTCAGAGGTGGTAAAGTGATTGATGTGCAAGCATGAAGACATGAGTTTGGACGTTCATGCCAGGTCAGACACGGCTGTATATCTGGAACCTTGGGGCTGGAGAGAGAAGACAGGTGGTAGACCTCAGATTCATACTGAGCTTTAGATTTTGTGAAAGACTTTGTCAAGGAACAAAGGAAGGAAGGAAGGAAGGAAGGGAGGGAGGGAGGGAGGAGGGAGGAAGGAAGGAAGGAAGGAAGGAAGGAAGGAAGGAAGGAAGGAAGGAAGGAAGGAAGGAAGGAAGGAAGGAAGGAAAGGGTATTGATTGGTTGGATGAGCAGACATCCATTGTACCACATGGTGAATTTGCCTCTACAAATAACAAAGCCATTCTCTTATATCAAATGTCTCCAAATCTACGTCTGCTTGTTACTTCGTGCCACACTGACACCTGACCTCAAGCATGTTGATTCTGTAGCACAGACATCTTCTGACCCCATTGATTCTATTAACTCTTCTGTTTGCTAAGGTTTTCTGTTGCTTCTTTTCTTTCCTTCCAGTTCTATATTTTAAAAGCCTTGAGGCAAAATGAAGTGTATTTCATTGGCTTCTGTGATGAACATGTTCAGAAAATATTTGGTAATTTAACTTAGTAGGTTCTGGCTGTAGTGTTTTCTTTTTTTAGTATTGAGACCCGATGCAGATGAGATCAGAGATGTTTTTCAAGTTCATATATGAAAACATAGCAGCACTGAGAAGCAGTCAAGACCTTAGACATAAAGTCTGATAGCCTTGGACTCAAATTCTTATCCCAACACTTAGTAGTTGTACAGCATTGGAAAAGTGAAGGTTAAAAATTAATCTTCAAGTTTTAAAAGTATCTATCATGGAGTTGGAGAGATGGCTCAGGGGTTAAGAACACTAGCTGCTCTGCCAGGGGTCCTGAGTTCATTTCTCACATGACAGTTCACAACCATCTGTTGCTATAGTTCCATGGAATCTGATCTTCTCTTCTGCTGTGCAGACAAAGCACAGTTACACATAAAATAAGCAAGTAAATAAAATCTGTCTTAAAGTAACTATCTCATTTTTTTTGTAATGCAGA
Organism: Mus musculus; assembly: GCF_000001635.26. Classification (NCBI taxonomy): domain Eukaryota; kingdom Metazoa; phylum Chordata; class Mammalia; order Rodentia; family Muridae; genus Mus; species Mus musculus. The sequence continues at coordinate 77,681,195 of NC_000067.6, read as the reverse complement.
AATAAAACACACACACACACAGTACTTAACAGGCTGCTTTATGTGATGCGCGTGCCCATTGCTACCCACACAGCCTAAATCACTGAACACACTGTAGCCTTTGTTAACCTGTAGTCAACTGCTCATCTCAACTTTGCAAACTTACTCCAAAAAACAGAAGGATACTGATGTTGTTTACATTTTTCATAGGTCAAGTTTGGGCATATACTTGAAAAAGAGAGAATGATGCATAGCTATATATTTACTCATTTGAATGGAGTTAAAAACAGACACTGTTGCAATATACTATCTTCAAACACAACTACTTCTCATGTAGAATTCAGTGTCATGGAGGATGATGGGCCCTCATCCAAGAAGACTTAGCGACAAGCCCAGAAGGAAGCCATTATCGAAGTTTCACCTGTAACAACATCCATGCCATTGATCTCAAGGGTAGCAAAGCATAAAGTCTCACAGAGTGGTTTGTGTTGGCATCTTTTTCTTTTTTCCAATGCTATATGAGAGTATGCCCATCTCTTTGCACTATGCATACAGTTTGACCATTTATATGTTGTAAGACGGAGTACTTTCAGTAATAAACCTGTCACATACTGAGGCAGTGATGGAGTTGATATAATGCAGTGAAGCTATAGGAATTCCATTTGAGGAGTGCATATTTTGGGTCTGCCCCAACATCAGCCCTCAGTTCCAGTAAGGGGACTGGGGCTTTTCATTTCATTGCCTGGTCCTTTATCAGATACTAAATTCCAACCATTCAGCTTTGTTGTTGGTATTGTTGGTTTTATTTTTTTCTAGACAGGATTTCACTGTGTAACCCTGGCTACCCTAGCATTTGCTCTGTAGACCAGGCTGACCCTGAATGCACAGAGATCCACCTGCCTTTGCCTCCTGAGTGTTGGGATTAAAGGTATGCTGCTACCACCCATTTTTGCTTTTAAACATGTATATGTGTCTTCAGCCAAACTCTCAACATCCTTCTACCTTGGCCCCTGTGGTCCAGTTTTATGTCTTCTCTACAAACCATTATTCTCATTTTATAGGGCTTCTCATTTTAGCCTCAACCCTGAGACCTATTATTTAGGGCAGTTTGTGCTCAAGATATAATCCCTGCTAGGACCTGAATATGTCAAACCATTTCTGGAAGATCTATGGTAAAATGATTCCTATTGAAATGTGTTTCCATGAAGAAGTCATCCAAAGGGTGTCGGTGTAAGAAATCAGTAGATCATCATTTGGTCACCTCAGACTTTAGAAGGGGAGAAAAATCATTAGGTGAACAAAAACACATTGTTATTCAGCACTATCATCCCTCTGTCCATTTGTCCACCCACCCATCTGCCTATCTCTCCATTCATGAAAACAAGCAGAAATGACCTTATTCCATTCATGAAAACAAGCACAAATGACCTTAGGCCCTGTAAGAACAACCCTGAGAATCCTAACATGTGATATGAGTCACCATCAAATTTCAGCTTAAAAGCATGCACACTGTCAAGTAATTAAGAAACAAAATCTGATGGTTCTTTTTTTAAATAAAAGTGTCTTGAGTCAAAATGGGTCCATAGTTGTTGGCAACCTTCTATCCAAACTCTGCTAGTCTAGCTACTTCCACTCCCGGATTAGAAGTTTAGAGTGGTAAATTACTAACAGCCAAACTTGTCTAATGACTACCAGGTATAATTAGCAACACACCCAATAAACTTTAAAATAGAGGGGATGTAAAGCATAAAAATGAACCAATGCATGGTCTTTGTGGGGAAACAGACAAACATAATTGCTCAGCCAATGAGGAAAGGGAAGAAGGCAACCATCCTAATTACTCAGCCAATGAGTAAGGGGAGAAGGCATCCTTGTTTAGGGTGATAAAAATCGTTCTCTGTACTTGATCAGCAACCTGACATTCTAGGTAGATCTTGTTACTCTGTAAAATAAAACTGCCCTGCTTTCTTACTCCAAATAGAAGTGGCTTCATTCCTCCAAATCAATTACAGAATAATCTGTTTGCCCACATTTCACTCATTTCAAATGAAGAAAAATGTGTGAAGGAAAGAAATGTGGACTTAGTGGCTAGCCAACTTCTGGAAGGCAGGACTTCTGAAATAGGTCCCTATGTCCCAAGGTCTAATCTCCTACCTAGAAAGCTATTTAACTGTTAGAATATCCAGAGATATATCTAGTAAGTTAAGATCCAAAAACACTGACAGAAGCTTCCCTCTAGATCCTGAATTTCAGGAAGTAATCAGAATGACAAGCTAGAAAAAGGTACAGGAAATGAGATGTTTGCCTCTAGCCTTCCCTCCCTTGTTATGTTATTTTATTATTATTTTTTATTGCAAAGTCATACCATAGCCAGAAGTCTCCTTATTTATTAGCCATAAGAAGTCATCATTAGAAATCCTAAGTAGCTCTGTTTTCCATGATCACTGCTTATTTCTTATGCTGGCAAACCCCTGTGCAAAGCTAAACAGAATCAGAAATCAATGTAGCTCCAGAATAGAGGCTGGCAGGCAAATGTCTAATGACTGAAACCAAGTGATCAGGGTATCTTCTGATGGGCAGAAATTTACATTCACATCCATTCAAGGAGTAATGACACCCAAAATCTAGAGGACTGGCTGCCCTCTGAGGGATTTTGTGAGTTGCTTTACATGGACAAACCCCTGAGAACAGGATCTATCTCATAGTCCTTGTAACCAATTCCCCCATACCATAGTGTAATGTCTTGCAAATAAAGATTCAGCTGTGTATTTTTCAAATAAAGGAACTATGTTCAAATTCAAATTAGACAACCATGCCCTTTATGTATCAAAAGTTCATTTCATTAATGTCAATGTTATCTATTGTTGAAGGGATAAAAATAAACCCAATAAGGAATATTCAAATCAAATGTGAAAAACTGAAAGGTTATTTCCCTTCAGCAGTAATAGCTGATGGATAGATAGCCTTGCAAAGTTGATAATTTTTTTCTGTGCTATCTTTTTTCACAGTTACATGCAGTAGAGAGAACATAAACAAGGCCATGAAGCATACAAAGAAGAGATTCTCTTTCATTTCCCACGCCTTTGCTGAATTCTCTCACTCACAGGATCTCATTAAACCCTCGGAAATGCCTTGTGAGTACGCACCTCTGCTTTCTTAATGCTGTGGGGAAGGGTCTATTGGCTCCCAGAGCTTTGTGATTCAAGAAGTCTGCACAAACAGCAGAAGAGTCAGACTGTCACATAGCTCCACTCACTTGGTTGGCCTCTTATGATGGGAAAAGTCCTTTTGTCACAGTTCTCAGTACCTCACTAGTTCAGGAGAGAGACTGATAGGCTTTGAAGATAGGAATATCCATCATTTGTGTGTCTAAGAAGCAGACATTATGGGAGGTTCTTGTGTGTCTAAGAAGCAGACATTATGACTGGTGAAGCAAAAATGGATCCAGCTCCTCCCTATATTGTGTGCTGGGAGAGGGTAATAAATTGAAACCACCTAAATGGTACCAAGAAGAGACTGTCATTAGAGCTTGTTATTGTAAGGGCTAAAACTACCAGAATAGGTTTTGGTAATTGAGTAGAGAAAAGAGAAGTGCTCAAATGTGTACTGATGTAGGCCTGTGATCTGGGTTCACAGTTCATGCTGAGGAGATGTGGGGTAGCCCACATGATCCATGAAGGCCACATATTTGGCTTTCCCAATTGTTCCTAAGTTAGAAGTTGGTGAATGTTGAGAAGGTTGTTAGTTATTAGTCAAATCAGGCTGTTGAGGCAACTGTGGCTTCCTGGAGCATTTAAGGCACAATAGTTTGTCTCTTTCCACAGGTTACTATTGCTTTCCTTGGCTCATGGCAGGTTCTAGGCCACAGTTCTTTTTGTTTTATAGGTAATCTGGCCTCTCTTTGGTTGTTGGTCTCTTGAATGTTGACAGATTTCTTGAAAGCAAGGTATTTACTCTGAGTTCATTTTTAAGGTAAGTACCTATTCTCAAAGAATCAATGAAGAATAACAGGTTTTTAATAACCAGTCACTATAGTTCAGGCTAAGCCTGTTAGACCCACGTACTCAGATGAGAATCTCAGGGATCTTGTGAAATAAATGCTGTTCATGATCAATTCTATAGAAATATTGGGCCCCAGAGACATCAAGCAATTTGCCCATTGTCCCTAAGACTGAAAATAGAACTTTTCACCATATTAGTGACTTTGGGTTTACTAGTCTCCATGTTGCTGGGTTCCTGGATGGGCTCAGTAAATAACAGCCCCTTTCCTATAAAGTTGGACTGTGATGAGAGCCACCCACACTGTTGCAGAAGTGCAGGATAAGGCCAGAATCATTGAGCATCTTGAGGAGAAAATAAAAGTATGACTTCCTCAGAAAGATAGACAAGAACAGACAATAGGGGCTTTCAATGAGGGTAGACCTACCAGGAAAAGGTACTTTGCTTAGGGTAAGCTGCTCAACCCTAATGACAACTTATCTTCTTTTTATCCTTGGCATTTTCGTGGTTCAGAGCCAAGTATGTGGATCTATGAAGTGAAGTACCATGTAGATTTAGGAAGTTCCTAGAAATAAGCTGCAACTAAAAAGGCTGATTGACTCATTAGAACCTCAATGATGTAAAGAAGTTGAAATGTTATATAGGTCTAGAGCCAGGGCATCTAGAGTCAACTTTAGGCCACTTTGCTGCCCAGCTCTGTATGCAACCCAACATCCTTGCACCTAGCAGATAGATCCTTTTGGAATGTATGAAACTACCCTAGTTCCCACCATCCAAAAAGCTAAGGATGCCATCAGACAGCATCTAAGACCTATAGCAAAACTGCCCTGATATGCTGTCATCTATGCCTCTGATGTTTCCCTCAATGTATCTGAAAAATGTATTGATTTATGATTTTTTTGGTTCTGTGATTGTAAAAACATCATAGAACTACTACTGTGTTACAATATGGGGTAAAATAAATCTGTATTCCATCACGATGGTCACTTATGTTTGTCCAGAATAAACTATCTATCATTCCTGTTGAGAGAAGAGCTATGTTTCTTGTGCTAACAATGACAATAGCATGTTGAAGACATTCCATCACAGTCTTCCTATGCCCCTATCCCCTAAACTAACAATGACTTAAGCACAACATAGGTTTGTCCATTACCACAAATTCTATGCCCTTGCTGTATGTGGTCATTTCTTTGCTTTCAGACCAATCATAGGAACTTTTGACCACAAGCCTTTGCACACAGTATATGTCCAGCACATTTGTCTAATGAACTAAGGAAGGAAATGAAAATCATTGTCACTTTTCTGTCTGAAACACAATTCCCTGGAGTCCTAGGATACAAAAGTGTAACTTAAACCAATAATTTCCCCTTAATGGATAATTTCCATATGTTGATAGCATGTGAATTTAAATGATGTAAAAATCCTCTAACATATATGAAATGTTTCCAAATAATTTGGAGGTTTTTTTAATTAAAATTCTAATATTGTTTAATAGAAATTTCTTGACTACTTTAATCTTAAAAATACCCTATGGTGTTTATCTAGAATTCTATCCTCTTCCATTTAATTTAATATGGTAATAATAATGTAGTATGAGTGTTATCAGGACAACATTAGGAGAAATTTTAGATCCTGTCTGAGCATAGCATTTATAATAAAGGATAGACACTCTTGCTACTCTGATGTAATGGGGAGAGGCACTTGAGAGGCTTCATTAATTCTTACAAGGTACTGATGTCCTGTTTGGTAAATTGAGGTCTGGAAATACCAGTAAACTGGTGTATCTCTGAATGAGATAAGACCATCAAATGGTTCACGCTGGAAGCAAAACCACTCCATTGTGAGTTATTTATAACACCTAATTATAAATTAAGGCCTCATCCTTAATAAACAGTAAAGTTTCATTCATTTGTTCTCTCTGTCTCTCTGATCTCTCTGTCTCTCTGTCTGTCTGTCTATCTCGCGCTCTCTCTCTCTCTCTTTCCTCTTTTCTTCCTTTCATTTCCTCTGACCAACAATCATCTTTTTAAGTGACAATTCTACAAAGCCTGTACTACCAAGAAGTGTTCTATTGGAATTGAAGGCATCACCTTTGAACCTAAGACCACCACTAATGTAAGTGCCTGAACAAATGAAGGAATGTGGTGAAATATGCTTCAAGATCTCACTTACAGCATCTCTGCCTCTCTCCATCCAGGTCTGTGTTTCTAGTTTCCTGTCCTATCTGTTCCTACGTTCCTGGCTCTGTATCTGCATTTGTAAGCCCCTCAGTAGACTTGCGTCTCTTTCTTGCTTATGTATACTAGAAAATGAATGGCAAACTCTACTTTCACTCTGCAACCATAGAAACCAGTCCTAATGCTAGCCATCTAATGGCTGTGTCAACAACAGCAGTCCCAGAGATGTAGAAGGGGAGAGTACATTTAGCCTATGAGTCAGTAAAGGTCAAAGATAGAATGCCATGACTGGTCAGTAGGAATCTAAAATGTAATAATGAAGAATTGTACTTGTTTTCTTTAGTACTCTACTGCAGCTGTGAGGCTGAAAACCTGTGCTTAGCACTTTAAGAACTTCAAAAAAAAAAAAAAATAGGTTATAACCATTACCAAATGAGTCTAAATTTCCTCTAGTTTTAGAAAGGATATTTAACTTTTGTAATAATCTTTATGAAGTCTTTTTCAAATACCCAAGACATGAAATTGACCTATGACACCTCACCTTTCCTGATATTTGTATCCAGTAATGTTGTGTTTTGAATATTCATTGTTTCCTCCATAAGCTCAGAAGACGAATGTCTGGTCTTCTCAAGATAGTAAAACTCTCTTTTGGAAGGCTCTTGAAACTTTAGATAATGGGCCCAAGCTAGAGGAAGAAAATCAAAGAAGACATGTCTTTGAAGGTTATATCTGCCAATCCCCATTCCGTGTATGCTCTCGCTGATTCAAAAACCTCCTTTGTCTCACATCCCCAATGCTATGATGTTCTGGAAGGTATTTTGTCATAGCTATATGGTAGAGCACAAGGGAAGAGTTCATGACAATAAAAAATAAAAATGCAAGCCAGGCGTGGTGACCCACGCCTTTAATCCCAGCACTTGGGAGGCAGAGGCAGGCAGATTTCTGAGTCTGCAGAGGGCATTTTAGGACAGCCAGGGCTACACAGAGAAACCCTGTCTCGAAAACCGAAAAACAAAACAAAACAAAACAAAAAAATGCAGGCGCTGTTCTGCATTATCAACTCGATACTTTGTGATCTGACACCAGTTTAATATACAAATAGCACACTTGGATTCAGGTTCTTTCCTTAGAGCTGGAATCTGTAGGAGATGGCTGCCTCAGAGTGACAGAGTACAGACAAGGGACGCTGAACGACATTATTCAGTGCTATCCCCACCCCTGCTCATCTATGCCCTACTTTTTGAGAATTTAATTTTCAGCCTAATAGAAGGAGTTTATATTCCAAATAATTTTCTCTAGAATGGGTAATACTCACTGAGAGGTTATACTGGCTCTCTCAACCCCAGGAGGACTGTCCATTTAAAGGCTGGGGACCTCAAAAGGATTAAATGGAAAAGTGAATATTAAAGTGTTTTATAAAGTGTAGATTATACAGGAAAAGAAAAGGATGGGTGCACCTGTGTGACTTGAACCTCATTGTTATGTAAATCCTGCCTGAGCTCCCAGTCCTGCTCAAATCTCCTGCAAATCACAGCTCTCCTCTCTCTCTCTCTTCTCTTCCCCTAAGAACCAGGAACTGACATGTGATGGGATTTAACATTTTATGTATAGGAACTCTCACGTGCCCTGCTTGTTTTTTCTTCAGCCTTTATAGGCAAAGGCCATGTCATCGCAGGAAGTAGGTGCCTGATGTTTTTATTGATCTATCATGAAGAGATAAACTTGTAAGACAAGAAATGCCTACACAGCAACCTTGTATGCACCTGTGTTCTCCCAGTCCATCTCACTTCTGATTTTCCATTTGCCAACACCAGCATCCCAAGGTAGTTGCAAGCATCATCCTATTGGATAATGTATGTGAAAAACCATCACAAGCTGTAAACTTCATGCTGACTACAAGTGATTAATGCTGCAGAGTTACAGTCAAAAGTCCCAGATAGAATATTAAATGAGTCAATCTCTGATGCACCATCAATCAACTGGAGTGTTCTTTTCTTCTTCTTCTTCAGATTAAATTCAGGAAGGTAGATTATAGCAGAACCTGGAAGTTAGAAAATCTTCATCGCAAATTCTAGATTTCCCTTTGGCTTCTATGTAGTCTGAGCTTCACTTTTACAGTCTGTGAAACTGAAGAGTTATACAGGACCATTTCCAAGTTCTCTTCTGTGTCTACAAGTAAACTTACCTCTTAGTATTATATATTTGCATAAAATATGAAGCACAACAAATAATAAGAATGAACTATGAAAAATCTGCAAAATTAACTTTTCTCAAATTTACCATATGATCTTTGACCTACAAATTCTCCTTATTCTGGATTCATATAAATATGAATAACTCTAAAATTATTCTTTTGTGAATGTTAACGTGTGCAGGTACATGTGTAGGTTCATATGTAAATATATGCATGTGTGTATGGCGATCAGAGGTTAACCTCAGTTGTTCTTCAGGTGTTTTCCCCTCCACTGTTTGAGACAGAGCCTCTCACTGGCCTAGAACTCCACAAAAAATACCTAAGAATGTACCCAGTGTTGTAATCATAAACATGTTTTTTCTATAGGTTATGGTGAATCTACCTCAGGTCCCCTTGTAATCACTTTACTAACTGAGCTATCATCCAAATCTCCAAAGTTGTTATTTTTAGTGGAGGGAGCCCTTAGTGAACACACGCCACCAAAGAAGATGGCAATAGACAGAAATTAATAGAATTTTGCCAGGAGTCCCAGAGGAAGGAACAAAGAGATTTCACAAGAAAAATCAGATAAACACCACTTGGTATTAAGGCTTGACAGTATGATGACAGACTTGGTGCTCAAAGAAGGCTTTACAGAAAGGTTTGACATGAGTTGGACTGTAAGAAGGCATGTGGCAGAGATGTTCGGCAAAGGATGCCAAGAGCTACTGTGCAGATGGGAACAGACCAAAGATGTCTGGCCATGAGTAAACGGACTGAGTGCAGGTTGGATGTGGAAGTGGGGGAAACATGGCTTGAAAACAGGTTAGTCCTAACTGACAATGGCACTGAACAACCTTAAAAGGACTGCCTTTTTTATGCAAGAGGGTACACATTCAAACTTTTCTTCTTATTGTTAACCTGAGTGGATTTATTTTTTTCCAGCATAACATTTTTATTGATCATTTGTGAATTTCACCTCGTTGTTATTAGACGCGTTCTCACGACCGGCCAGGAAAGACGCAACAAACCAGAATCTTCTGCGGCAAAACTTTATTGCTTACATCTTCAGGAGCAAGAGTGTAAGAAGCAAGAGAGCAAGCCCGCAAGAAGCAAGAGAGCAAGCCAGCAAATGGCGAAACCCCATCCCTTTTTAAGGAGAATTATCCTCCACCTAGGATGTATTACTCCCTGATTGGCTGCAGCCCATCGGCCCAGTTGTCATCACGGGAAAGGCAGAACACATGGTGGGAAAACTGCCCCTGCATGTGTGCAGACTATGTTTACCACTTAGAACACAGCTGTCAGTGCCATCTTATAATGGCAAATGTGAGGGCGGCTCCTCACAGATCCCCCTTTTCTTTTAATAAGAGCAATAGGCCACCCATATTAATGAGAGTGGAGATAGAGGTCAAATCCCCAGTGTGCAGGTAAAGGAGCCGTACACATAACCTCCTCCCAGGCTCATCACCCAGAGGGGTCCTGGTCTGGTCCCGTGTTGTTTTTCCTGGGGGAAGGACACTTGAACACTCAACCTTCTTGAAAGATGACATGTCTCCCTAGAATAGGCTCATATGTGCCGCAGAGCCTTTCTACTGCAGTGCTTAGCCGTGCAACTCTCTCGGGCTGCTGAAGCACACTCACTCTATCCCGTGCAATGAGACTAGCCTCATGGGATATAAGAGCTGAGTGGCCAGCGACCTATTGCCTAAGCATAGATAACCATATATCAGGGGAAGCACCATGTTCTAGTCCTGCAAGCGCCTGGGCAATAACCACCTTGTCTCTCCTAGTTTGGGCCTTAAGCTTACAGACCAACCAAAGAAGCAACACTAATCCACAGCGAAGTGTATCTCCAAATAATATTAATCCCACCCATTTTTTAAAGAAAGAAAATGCTGAGGAGATCCAATTGGGTAATCCTTTGGTCAGGGACAGGTCCAAGCGCGTGGAGTTGACCTGAAGTCTCAATTCCCGAAGGGTCTGTTCAAATTCAGCCATCCAATTCTGTAACATATACTGAGAAAGACCTTTTAACAAATTAGCTGCCCTAGTAAATTTCTCATACTGAATGGAAATAACACACAATCCCGGAAACTTTTGTTCACATCCCAGCCACTTCTAAAAGATTTACTGCATTGACCACATAACAGGAATCTGACACAATATTAAGGGGTTCTAAAAAGGTTTTTAAAACTTCTAAAACCACTAAACATTCTACCACTTGAGGTGAATTTTCATTATATTGTTTGGATACCACTTTACCATTAGCCACATAGGCACCTATACCAGTTTTTGATCCATCAGTATATACCACAATCCCATTTTTAAGTGGGTTTCTTACTGTTATTTGTGGAAACACAACAGATTGATTTTGGACAAACTGTAAAAGTGGATGTTTTGGATAATGGTTATCTATTTGTCCTGAAAAGGAGGTAACTAAAACTGCCCAATCATTAGATATTAGGTGATATGGGCTCTGTCCTTCCTTGCTCTTGACGTCCTAACCCTTTTCCTTACAACCAAATAGGCAGAATCATTTCTGGAGGAGCCCATTTTCTTTATCTCAGGTCCTGCAAATTTCTCCCTGGTATTATCAGGGAGGAGCAGCAGCTGAGCCATCCTATCTCCTTTGCTAATAGAAAAAACGCCCTTGGGGCTTGAGCACAGGACCTGTATTTCAGGGGAATGTTGACAATCCATAACTCCAGGGTGGACTACTAAGCCCTGCAAGGTGAGTGAACCCCGGCCGAGAATAAGGCCCATGGTTCCCGGGGGCAAGGATGGTATAGGCTCCACCGGCACCGGCTGAATACTCATTTGAGGCATTAATAGGAAGTCGGAGGCGGCACGCAGGTCCACCCTTGTGGGTCTTCCTGGGTCACCTCTCTGACTGCTTCCTGGGTCCTGACAAACCGGTTCCCATATCTTTGAGGGCCCTGGGACCGAGGGCCCGATGACCCGTTTTTTGGCACATAAGCTGATTGACTATCAGGTGGGGGAAGAATTCTGCCCTTTATATCCCTCACAGAGCGACACTGGTCAGCTCTATGATAACCCTTGCCACACTTAGAGCAAAGAGTGAGAGTCCCTCCCTGTTTACCTGGAGCTCTGCAATCTTTCTTAAGATGCCCAGGCTTCCTGCAGTTAAAACATGTCCTCCGATCATTTCTGCCCATGGAGCATTTTTGGGATTGAAGGATGGCAGCCGCTAAGCCTGCATTGGTGAGAGGTCCCCCAAGCTCCCGACAAACCCTGAGCCAGTCTTGTAAACCTTTGTTCTTTCTTGGGGCTATGGCTGCTCGGCATTCCTGCGTGGCTTGCTCATAAATGAGTTGTTCTACCAGAGGTGCGGCTTGCTCTGAATCTCCAAAAATACGCTCTGCTGCCTCTGTCATTCTGGCCACAAAATCTGAGAAGGATTCCTGAGGTCCCTGGATTATCTTTGTTAACTGCCCAGTGGTTTCACCTGCTCGAGAGAGCGCCTTCCAGGCCCTAATAGCCGTGGAGGAAACTTGTGCATAAGCTCCCCAATGGTAGTTTGTTGATCAGCAGAATAAGCTCCCTGACCCGTTAACAAGTCAAAAGTCCAATCTCTCTGCTCTGGAGTCAAAGCAGCTGCGTTTGCTCGGGCCTGCGCTTGCGCAGCTTCGTGCCAAAGCGCTTTCCATTCCATATATTTGCCCATACTAGGGAGAGCGGCTTTTACAACCGTTTGCCAATCACCAGGAGTCATAGCGTGATTCGCAAGCCTTTCCACTTGTGCTATAGTGAAATTAGCACTGACTCCATAGTTACGGACCGACTCGGCAAGCTCTTTAATCTGTATATACGCTACCGGAGCGTGGACACGCCCACCCTCGGCTCCTTCAAAGACCGGAAATGCCTGTTGTATTTTCCTTTGTTCCTCCTTTGGAATGAACGAGTCTGTGCATTGCCTCTCTGTCCATTGCCTCTCTGCGCAGGGCTGATGCACTACGCAGGGCGGGGGCTCAGCATAGGGTGGAGGTGCACTATGACCTTGAAGCCGACTGCCAAGAGGCCAAGCAGCAAGCTGGCCTTTGCCAGCCGCTTTTGGCTTCCTTAACTGATTAGCTAGCACTTTACCTGGCTGGTACCCTTTTTTCTCATAATGAGCTGCTTCTTCCTCCAAGTCTGTTTCTTCAGAGAAGCTAAATTTTTTATCTGATTCAGAGCTACTAAGAACTAGCTCCTTAAACTCATCTAGTGATGGGTATAGGCTCCTTCTCCTAGAAACCTCCGCTGATTGATCTTTTTTCTTTTCCCTTTTTCCTCTTTTTCTTCTAATCTCTCCCCAGGTATTCTTCCCTGACCTTAACTTTTCCTCAGGTTCAAGACCCTTGGAAAGGCCTGTATACTTATTTTGTGCACCATGTTTTCTCTTTGCTCCTACTCTCTCTCCCCGCTTTACTTCTGATAGCTTGTCCTGAATTTCCTCTAGAATCCGCCCTGCCTTAACCACTTGATAACATGTGAAAAGGAACAAAAGGGCTTTTAACACTAGAAAAAGTTCAAGGCCAAACATACCTTATAAAGCTATTTTCCACTTTACTTCTGATAGACTGTCTTGAATTTCCTTAGAAAGTTCAAGGCCAGGCTTACCTCGTAAAGCTATACTCACTGGTACTCTCGTTCCCCAGCTGAAAAGTTCTGAATTCATGCAGTTGAATCCTTCTTAACAGTCTGCTTTACGGGAACCTTTATTACCGCGACCCGCAGTTCTGGTTCTGGAATGAGGGATCTTCCTTGCGCCAGTCCCGAGTTTTTTCTCGTATTTTTTCGTCCCGGATTTTTTCTCGTCCCAGGTCTTCTCTTCCCGTCCCGGGTCTCAGCACCAATTGTTATTAGACGCGTTCTCACGACCGGCCAGGAAAGACGCAACAAACCAGAATCTTCTGCGGCAAAACTTTATTGCTTACATCTTCAGGAGCAAGAGTGTAAGAAGCAAGAGAGCAAGCCCGCAAGAAGCAAGAGAGCAAGCCAGCAAATGGCGAAACCCCATCCCTTTTTAAGGAGAATTATCCTCCACCTAGGATGTATTACTCCCTGATTGGCTGCAGCCCATCGGCCCAGTTGTCATCACGGGAAAGGCAGAACACATGGTGGGAAAACTGCCCCTGCATGTGTGCAGACTATGTTTACCACTTAGAACACAGCTGTCAGTGCCATCTTATAATGGCAAATGTGAGGGCGGCTCCTCACACCTCGTGACCATGATCACACCCACTTCCCAGTCCTCTCAAGTTGCCCCTGCCCTTATGACCTTCCCCACCCCACCTTACCCCCCAAAAAAAGAAGAAAAAGAAAGACCAATTTGTGTTGTCCATATACTCACTGGAACATGGTCAAACTCCCAATGGTTAGCCCCTTAAAGAAAACTGAGTCCTTTAAACCTTTTAAACAAGAAAATAAATTATATATTCTAAGATTTCTCAGACTTCAAAGAAGACATAGGATCAATAAAAAAAAATAGAAAAATCAATAAAATAATCCTACAGTCTACTTTTTCATAAATCAAACCCAGGACCAGGTCTGTGACAATAGGAATTTAAATAAAAGTGTGGTGGGGAGGCAAAATGTTGAGAAAGAGAAATTCCTAGGTGAGACTATGGATCAAGAAGAATGAGAGAGAAGGTCTTCTTGGGCTTCCATTCTGGAAAATGAAGGAAACTACCAGTTCTCAGAGGGAGGCTGGGAAGGCTAGCATGTTGGAGGAGCATGACAAGGTCTTTAGCTTTGATAATGAATGAGGAGAGTGGACGCAGATTTCAGAGGAGAGGGAAGTATTGCTAGTGGTACCAGAAGACAGTGGTATTACATTGAGAAGTGATGTTCTGGTCCTGGCGTTATCTGGGTTTGAGAGCCTTGTGCTGACGGCAGATCCTGACTAGAGCCCACTCTGCATGCTAACATCTTGGGGACCTGCCCAGAAGCAGGAGAAGGAGGGTTCCAGAGCCCTCTCTTTGTTTTCCAGCCCCACAACTTCCTGATTATAGGACCTTAGACAAATAAGTTTCCAATCCTGCATAAATGGATTATTATTTATAATTATTTATAATATTTATCAATATTATTGTCCACATCCTAGAAACAAGTCAAAAAGTGTAAAGCAAAGAACATATTATATTATTTTCATGAATTTTTCTAAGCCTTGTTTTTCTCATGTATACAAGTGAGATAGTAGGATTTATTTATAAATGGATTATAGTAGTTAAATGCAAAGAAGTTTTGCAAATCTCTCAATGAAATAACTAGTCTGTGGTAAGTGCTAGTTGGAATAGAAGCTCCATATATATTAACATGTATCTATTCCATACCATGCCCTTGCTTCATATTTGAAAGCGTTGATGAAGGAAACAGACAAGATTCTTGGGTTCCACTGCTCATCTGATGCTGTATGATAGTAATATGGGGGCGGTTAAGATTGCACTCTGTCCTTGCAGGGGACCCAAGTTAGGGCCCAGTATCCACACTAGATGGCTCACAATCTCCTGTAACTTTAGCCCCAGAGGGTCTGATTTCTCTGATCTCTGCAGGCTCCTAAACTCATTTACACACACACACACACACACACACACACACACACACACACACAGACACACACACACACACACTTTAAAATAATACAAATAAATCTTAAGGTATTTTTAAATAAAGCAGATGAATGGAAGATGAGGGCTCATAGAGGAAAAGAGAAAATGCCCCCTCAAAGTGAATCCTCTTTAAGGACGTAAGGAAGAGATCCATACAATGATATGAGGGTAAAAGCTTCCAGGCACATGTTAATCCCATGGGTGTAAATTTCATTGCATGGAAGAGCCCACTGCTGGGACACTGAGATGAATAGAAAAAAGGAAGAGGTGAGCTGTGAGGTCCAGTAAATAAATTCCTGGGGAATGGAGTTATCCACTAGAAGTTAAATGTAAGCTATAAATGCCATGTTACATTTTCTTTTTTTATTATTAGATATTTTCTTTATTTACATTTCAAACGTTATCTCCTTTCCTCCTTCTTACCCCCCCCACGAAAGCCCCTCTATCCCATCTCCCCTCCCCTGATCACCAATCCACCCACTCCTGCTTCCTGGCCCTGGCATTCCCTTACACTGGGACATCAAGCCTTCACAGAACCAAGGGCCTCTCCTCTCATTGATGTCCCACAAGGCCATCCTCTGCTACATATGTGGTGGAGCCATGAGTCCCACCATGTGCATTCTTTGGTTGGTGGTTTAGTCCCTGGGAGCTCTGGGAGTACTAGTTGTTTCATATTGTTGTTCCTCCTATGGGACTACAAACCCCTTCAGCTCCTTGGGTCCTTTCTCTAGGTTCCACTGGGAACCCTGTGCTCAGTCCAATGGATGGCTGTGAGCATCCACTTCTGTATTTGTCAGGTGTTACATTTTTCTAATAGCTACATTTTTTAAAATATGAGACTGGGTGAGATTAGTTTAACCCAGTATAGCTCAAACATCTTCCTATGCATCATCACCCAGGTGTTTATATTCATTGTCTTGGCTGTTTCTGTAGTTTTCTCCTTCTTACCTTGTATCTTTTAATCTGAAATCTAATATACCTTGTCCACTCCAGGGCATCTAAATTCAGACCAACTACATTCCAGTATGCCTTGTACCTACCATTGCAAACAGCTCAGTCACACAACACAGATAGCTATGGTCCCTGGAAATGATTTGGATTGCATTCTGTATGGAAATGGAAGCCACTGACACTCTTGTGACCAGCAAATTGTGTGTGTGTGTAGCAGGGGAGTAATGGTTGCCTGGTATGATTTTCTCTTTAACTCATCACTCATAACTCAGAGCTCTCATCAAGTATGAATCTTGCCTCACACACTTAGCTAGACAGTAAACATCTCATTTGAACTTAACCCAATGTCTAGACGTACCTGCTAGGTGGCTGTTTTCTCAAGCACTACTGATGTTTCTCCTCCCTTTTAATCTTCTTCTGGATCCTTGGCTAGTGATTGGATTGGTTGTATAGATGCAGTAGGTAGTTGTGGAGTACTAAAACAATGAAATACCTTCTAAGAACCAATCTACCCTGTATACTATGGTCTACATAACCCTAGAAACATGTGCCTTCCATGCCCACATCTCACATAGCACAGTTTTCTTTTGCTCTCAATTCTAAGGATACACATCTCTCTTTCTCCTTCCTCTATCTTCCATCTGCCTTGATTCATTCCTTCTTTCCTTCCTTCTTTTTTCTTCCTTCCTTCCTTCTTTCCTTCCTTCTTTTTTTTCTTCCTTCTTTCCCCAATGCTCAAAGAATACCTAATGTGATCTTTTCAATCACTCAGCTTTCCACGGTGATGGAAGGTTGGTTGCCTTCCAATAGCTTTTTCTTCCCACTCCTACCTCTTGAAATCTGAGATACTCGGAGTTTGAATGGGCTTGACTCTGCTCCAACAAGTGAATGAGAAGTTAGGAGGGGCACATGCAAATTTACATCTCAGTGAATTACTCTGTGGTGCACGGTGTTATTATTGTATAGTAGACATTTAATTGGCTATTGAATATTTCCCAAAGTCTCTAAAATATTGAGATTCACATCAGCCGGAATTGTGTGTAGATCTGTAAAAGAACAGAAAGCAAAGATCTATCCATGTCTCATTTTTCTTTCTGTCTAAGGTCTTGATGCTAAAGTAAAAGCCTTGAGCCAGAAGCATTGGGATAACCTGGGAGGGAGAAATGTGGAACCCCAGGCACTGTCCCATGGTTAGGACTGAGGACAAACAGGGCACACATTCCTGTGTGAGAAGCATGCAGTGGTCAACTATGGAGCTTAGATGTGTTGTCAGCCAGTGAATCCAGCTAATGAATTCATTCACTGAAGGGCTGTTTTGGATGCCTGTTACGAGCAAAGCTCTGGGATTATAAACTATATGGTTTCATAACAGGATAAGATTTTCTGTCAAGGAGCTCATGGCCTAGGAAGAAAGACAAGCTACACACATGAGTAAGGGTTTCACAAAGCACATAATAAGCTGGTTAATGAGAGTTTATGAAAGTGAGATGCTTGATACTTGGAGAATAGAGTCTTGGGATTTCAGCTGAATCTGAAAACTGGGAAGGAAGTGTCATTCCCAATTACGGAACCTTATTCTCTTTGAATATAAGGTCACAGGAAGAATTAGAGGGGAGAAACTGCTAGCTGGTGAAAGACAAGCCAAGGGCCTCAGTAGTGGGGCTACTGAGGAATGCAGGAAAGTGCCGGACTCTTTTTGTACAAATCCAGACACCAGAAGGCAGCAGTTTACTGCCAGATTTCACGTTTCCTTGAGGCATGCTTTGGTGGCAGACTGCTGCAAAGAGATAGCCAGACACACATTCTTCCAGGCAGCAGCTGTGTGTCCTTGCAAATGGGAGACACTTCGAAAACTCTAGGCGAACATCCGGTCTTTGCAGCCAATGTGGGCAGGTTGCAGAGGTGCGAAGCAGAGAGACCATAAATATACATATCATAACCTTCTTAAAATCCCAATGTCTTACTTTTACAGGAAAATTCCCAAAGGGAGCAAAGATTCCCGTCTTCACTCAGTCCATTCAGCTGAACAACGGACTGCAAGTAGTCAGTGGTCACAGAAAGAAGCCTGAGGCTGGAGTCACATTGTCAGTAGGTGATATCTTAGCTTGTCTTCATAGGCATGCTTCCTAATAATAGAACTTTTAGAGCCCCACCTTTCACTGAACTCACAATCTCATTTTAATGGTTGTTTTTCAGGATTTTTAAGGGTCTCATTGTCCATAAAGCATAATTAGAGGTAAGATGATCCTTCCAGGGTTAAACTCACTGTATTTTTTTTGTAAATACAACTGATAAATTATACTTTTATTGTCTAATTAGCTTTAGCAATCAGGGACTTGAGACATAATTGAATTAGACCAAGTACATTACCAGTGCATACAAACCCAGCAACGGCCTGTGATGAGTACAATATAGGTTTAATTCAGTACCATCTAATTGTTTCATTATAAACTAAAACTCCTTTCATCTTGAGAGAGCCTGTATACTAAATAGGGATTTCTGGTTGCCAGCATTCATCTGTGTGCTTAGATTTTTCACTTGAAAACTCCCAATGGAGACCAACCATCCTGTGGACAGTTGAGTATGCCTCAATTCTGAAAGTCAGAATGGTCATCTGTGCAAATAACTCTCTAACACATCTTAGAACGCAAAGAACATAATACTAGGGTTGGGGCAATCCTGGGGTCCGTCGAACTGGTATGTGGTTCTGGGGAGTAATCAACACATTAAAGAGACATTGTTGAGTAAGAGGGCCCTGGTAGGGGTGAACACTAAAGGCAGGGGGAAACATGGACCACAGGGTATTGATGCCTGCATATTAAAAAAAAATCTTCTAAGATTGAGATTTTAAAAAAAATGTTCAGGGCAGCCAGCAGAATGGTAGTAAAGTCCTTTGTTAATGTAACCTTTACCTGGACAGAATGGCACTAAAGTCTGTAGAAGTTAGTCTAGTGAAATGAGACAAGCCACTCTCTAGACAGGCTCTTTGAACCAGGCTCCATGGGCTTGGTTCTTGATTATTTCTTTCTGCTTTATCCTAATATTCAAAGGAAAAATAGGCTGTGTCAGTTTCATTGGGAAGCAATGTATGAGTGTTCTCAAAACCCCACCTGGCAGGTCAAGCTTTTTCTAACATGTATGGCTAATGTAAGGATATTCAAAGAGGTCTTAGAGGAGAAAAAAAATGGCAAGATTGAAATCTCCAGAACAAGGAGGCAGTCATTGAAGGACAGGGTGAGAGGGTGTGCACCCTTTTAGAGAACGCAAACAGTTCAACTTGGTTAGAATTATCAGGGAGGAGGATAATGGCCCTGCAAAGAGAGATAAGCAAAGCAAACACCTGAGAGATGATTATGAAGGCCCCTATATCATGCTGACAACATTGGGCTGTCATCTGGCTACCAATGGTGAATGAGATAGAGGATGTTCATATCAGCATGCAATAGTCTGTTTAGAGGACCTTCATTGTAATTTGGACAAGAGGGTAGACATGATGAGCCACATAGTGAAGCTTTATCCCATGTTTACTTATCTTCAGCTGTGTGCTTGAGGTAACAAAGCAAAGTGGGAAACTTGGAGAGGAGGGGGCAGGCCAGCAATTCCAGTTTATCATTGGGTGGAGTGGAAGCTCCAGAGAAACCCGAAAAGAGAGACTTAGGGCACCCCAAGTCCTTCTGTTTCTGCTCTGTGCTTCTTATGGTATAGATACCTCACTATGTTCCATGCTTTGTCAAGCTAGGGTTGAAATGTACACACACTTCATGCACCACAGTCCTGAAGTATATCACACTCTCCCCCAGTGCTCAATTGAAAAAAATAGCAGGTTTCTCTGATACTATAGAGAATACTGCCTGTGATAGAGTTACTGAGCATTCTGTCAGTCTCCAGGAGGCCTCTTCTTATCATATTCCCAGGGGTGATGAAAATGTTGTCTCCATGTACTCTATGCAGCCACAGAGCAATACCACAAATGGAGTAGATGATGATTGGTCCTGTTGGTCAACTTTGTACAACTACCACACACTAATGAAAAGAAGGAGGAGGAGTGGCATTCATGTTCCTACCGTGGTTGCAGGAATCTGTGAAATTCTCCAAGTTGAAGTACTCAGACCATATAATCTACCTGATGGGTTCAAAGCAAATAGAGCTCTCAGAGCTAAAAGAAATACAGTCGCCATCTGACAGGTGAATGAGCAGTGTGGCAACGAGAGGAAGAAAACCAGGGATTAGTTTAAACTCTGGGGAGGTAAATAATTTCCAAGGTTGACAGGCAGTCAAAGGCAATCCAGGGAGATAGATGAGCTGAGTTCAGTAAATCGCCGTGTAATCCTCATGCCAGAGGCCGCTCTGACATAGAAGGACTGGTGGATATTCTTTGGAAAATATCGCATTTCTCTGGTTAAAGCCTTTACTTCAAAATATGCCTAAATACACCCATGCTAGCTCAACCCCTCTTGAGGCCATGTCAGGCAGAGAGTAGAAAGGAGTTAAAGAAGTCTCAGACTTCCACCTTCTCAACTCAAATAAAGAAACTCTCCTTGACTCTTCTTCTGGGATTTGGCTTGAAGAGAGGCCTCTGGTTATAATGAAAAGGATAATGAAATCAGGACACTTCAAGAGCTCAACTCACTGCAGAGCTTATGTTATTAGCTGAGACAGGTCCACCAGCCAGGCTTATTTTGATAATCCCCTGGTGTCCTACTTTGCTCCTCTGTTGCTAACTAAAAGCAACTCAGAGAAGAAAGAGTTGATTTGGTGTACAGGTTACAGTCCCCCACTGAGGGAAGAAACAGCAGGTACCTAGGGGCAGGAACTGAGGATGAGAGCAGAGAGGAATGCTGCTTACTGGCTTGCTCAGGTTTGCTTTCTTATGCAGCAGAGGTACTACTGCCTAGGGATAGTACCACCCATGGTGGGCTAGACCCTCCTACATCAATCAGCAATATTTCTTACACAGACATGTTCACAGGTCAATGTGATAGAGGTAATAACTCAGTTGACATTCCCTCTACCTTAGTGTGTCAAGCAGACAAGCAGGATTCCCTATGACACCTGATATCCTGGTGGCGTGGCAGTGTTACAGAATATCAACTTCACTTAGCCAGTTTGGTGGGGCATCTTACAGTGGGTTTTGTAAGCCTTCATTATTTTTATCTAACTTGAGGTTTCTTAAGACATTTACTTTCTCAAAGACATCAGTTCAGTCTAAGCAACCTTAGGCTACAGTGTTTACCTGACTTTCATCCTATTATGACATCATCCATTGCATTACCCACCTGGTCATGAATATGGCTGGTGTAACTATAATCTTCAGAAGCAAAGTTGTGAAGGGCTCGGAGGGCTGCATTACCTCTCTGGTGCTTCCTCTAGCCTGCCAACCCCCAAGCTATTAAAGGAAAGATAATAGTGTTTGACGTCAGAAGATGTACAAGGTCAACCTGAACATACTCTGCAGTTTCTACCACTTTGATTCACATTTTTGCACTGGGGAGACTTCTTTAAAACACCATCGTAGATATTGGGTGGGGGACAGGGTGCTTGTGTAATGGGAGAAGTGCCCCCCCCCCCCAAGGCAGTGTTTCAGTTTCTGGTGACATAGCCTCCCAAAGGAATGCTCTCTTTGAAGATCACCAAAAGCTAATCAAGATTCTATTACCAATAACTGTGAGTGTACTGAGTCAGGTATCCCCATAGGTTGGGTTCTATCAGAAGCCAGTGAAGCACTGGACATCAGCCATTTACAGCAAAGTCGTGGCAGAAATGCTTAAAATGGAAAAGATGATATCTATAAAATTAATTTCCCTGGGATGTGGGAAATGACTGCCATTGATCAACTTTGATGGTAGATTTCAGTGTCCCCCTTGAATTAGGTTATCAAGACTTGCCAGGATGTGGGAGGAAATTAGGGAAAATAAGAGAACTTTTTAATCTCAGAAAGGGAGGTGATCCTCTTTTATAAATAGTAATATCGCCACTGGCCTTTATGAAAAGGCTTACCTAGACAGAATATACAGCATAAAGACAAGCCGTATCCATGTCCTTTATGGAACTTCCTTTTATTAAAGTCATATCTTAAACCAGAGAATTTCAATTGAGGACCAAAGTCACATGTGTGTAGCCTTTCTCCCCCTGTTGGTTTGTATAGGCATGAGCCAAGGGCATAGGTCTCTTCCTTACAGAGAGATAATGAGTCCATACAGCCTGCGTGGGGGCATTTTGGTTTGGGGATAGTAAACTGTTCTGGATTTGACATGTAATCATTGCTCTGCTTAAGTATATTTGTCTTATGATTCCTGGTCAATTGCACTTTGGGATATATTTCCAGTGGAGATGAGCTGAGGAAGGGTTGAGAGCAGACTATTATTTCTGCAGAGCGAGGCATCCTAGTGGTGGGGCTTGAGCGCGGAAGGCTTCAGTACATTCTGGCCCTTCTCTATGTGAGTAAAGCATTATTCCATAGTATTCCATCTAGGCCTGTGAAAGTTGGACCTTTCCTGGTAACCGTTATGTCTGAGAATAGGCAATGCACTGGCATCTCTGGGATTGCTGCTCCTGGTAGTAGGTGATGCTAAGCAACATCTTGGCTCTCCATGCACTGCAACTCTCCCAAGGGAGACATTGCAGGTACCATTTTCTCAGTGATACCCTCTCCATGTCTAGTATTGTTGCAGACCTGTTTCCTGAAAGATCTGCTGTGAAAATGATTAAGGATAACATATTGTACAATATTGAGTTTGCTTAAAGGGCAGCAGAAAAGTCTCTTGTGATCTCCGAGGCATAGAGGTCCTACTTAGGAGGGTAAAATCTGATGTAGCCATTCCTACTCTTGTGCTTCAGAGCTGTGAGCCTTCGTGTGTTTTATGCCTTAATAAAATTATGATGACATTAGCATATTCATGGCTCAGCTCAGGTGCTCCCCAAAGCAAAGCCTAAGCTAAGGGCTATTTGCATGGAGAAAGGTCACTGGAATAAGAAAAGAGCCAGCATAAAAGTCTATTATGGCCTTTGTGTTAGAGATGTGACAATGTTGTAACCAGCACTGGGGACAACCAGGGTCAGTTGCTGGGATCTATGGAGTAGTTCTAGTAAATATGTTTTTCTATTGGAGGGGAAGGGGACACTGTAGAACCTACAGACCTAATTCCCAATGGTTTCAAATGGGCTTATTAGAGAAGTGCAGGGGCATTGTGAGGCAAAGGGAGGATAGAGCCAGGTTCTAGCTATGCAAAGAGGGTTACCAGAGCAGGCACAAGTAGGCATCAGCATCAATGCTAAACAGAAAACCAGTAACACAAACACAAAAGAGAAAGCTCTTGCTTTTGGTGGGAGGGGTTGGTATGGGGGCAGGGTGCTGAGGTTTGGTCTTGTGCATATTGCAATGCTAAGTGTGGGCCCCTGAAACCTGGAGTTTGCACAGAGACACAAGTGAGACTATGTGGCCTTGCCCCCAAGTTATTTCTGATCAGTAAATAAAGATACCAACGGCCAATCGCTGGGGAGAAGAGACATAGGTGGGTTTTAAGATTTCCAGGCTTGGGGTCAGAGGAGAACCACAAGGGTAAGAAGAAGGTGAATGGAGGAGAAGCTGCCATGGGTTAGGTGAGTAATGAAAACATGGCCCTGAGGGCTGGCCAATTGGAGCCAAGAGCAGCCCAGATGAAACATAGTAAGTAATAACTCAGGGTTATTGATAGGAAGGAAGATTGTAATAACATAGAGGATAGATATCTTCCCAGCTCTTGTGCTGTTTAAGGCTTATTGTAAATATCAGTTGTGTGTCTATTATCCAGGAATTGAAATGGTAAAAGTGGGGTAAAAACCCCAGATTGGGATTTAAAATTTCTATAACAGGTGTGTGTGTGTGTGTGTGTCTGTGTGTTTTCTAGGGTATGTGTGTTTATCTTTCTGTGTGTTAAGATATAAAGTTCTTTTTAAAAATATAATTGCATCTTTCCCCCTTCTCTTCTCCCATATCCTGCCCCCACCCCAAAAAATTCATGAGCTCCTCTTTTTTAACCATTGTTGTTCCATGTATATGAACAAATAAGTGTATAACTACAACCTGCTGAGCCTGTTAAGCATTGTCTACATCTCTGTTTCCAGGACTATCTACTTGGTATTGGGGAATTAATCACAGGCCTCAGTCTCTACTGAGACTGATTCTCCTTCTCTCAGCAGTTTATAACTGCTGGTACCTCTTCCCCTAGCATTAGAGCCCACAGGATTTCTTCCATCTATGTAAGCATAGCAGCTGTTGTTGGGATCATGTGGGTCTTATTTCAGCCAGCCATGTTGTTCAGATTTCATGGTATAGGTTCCCTGTCTCAGCCAAAAGGCACGCTCTCATAGCAAACTTCCTGGTCCTGTGGCTCTTAAAATCATTCTGTCCCACCCCGTCCTCCTCAATATCCCCTAAGCCTTGGATGCTGGAGTTGCTTTGTAGACATGATAGTTGGTGCTATGCAACTCAAAACCAATTCTTCTCTGCATTTTGACTAGCTATGGCTTTCTGTCCTGGTCTCTTTTTGCTTCAAAAAGAAGCTTTTTTGATGAGGGGTGAAAGCTACATTTATTTTTCAGTATAAATTACCCATTATCTCACCACACAAAGATGCAGTGGGCAGCATCTGAAGATTACTCTGTCTATGAATTTTTATTTTTTTACACCACCTTTCACAGCTGCTTCTTTTAGAAAACCTAAATACATTTTGTATCTTTGCTATATTTTCATGTTGATAAATATTCTTCTGTGAAACTTTTTTCAAAAAGGTAAAACAGCATTCCATTATACAAATGAGCTAAATAATATCTCTAATCACTTAGGGCTGATCACTTAGACTGCTCCTACCTCTCTAGCATTATTTAAAAGCTATTGAATTGTTGTGTGGCTGTTCAATTATTCTTGTGTCATTAACTCAGAGAAGTGAAATTCCCAGGTCAGAAGCCTATACATTTTTAAGGCTTTTAGTGCCTGATTAAGCCCTAGAAAAGGTGTAACTCTTCTCCATCAGCCTGTGAGATTCCTGTACTTTCTCCCATTTAACAGTATCCTTTGGCGTGACTTCTGGTAATCCAGTATGTAACCATCATTTATAATTAACTATTGTAAAATGTTTGATATTTTCTTACTTTTATTGCATTAATCTATTTCTGGGAAAATAAAATTTTTTTGAAAGTTTTCTTACTCACTTATGAACCTTTGTGAATTATTTGTTCATATTCTTTGACCATTTTTTGCCCAGGTTTCCCTTTTCTTGATAATAAATATAATTAGTCTTCTATTATCAAAAAAAAAAGCTATTCAAAAGAAAGAACATAAAGTTGGGTGGGTAAGAAGGTGGGAATAATCTGAGAGTTGGGAATGGGGCAAAATATAATCAAAATGTGTATGAAGCAAACTTTTTATATAAAAATTTAAGACTAAACATATTACATAATTGCAGTTGAAGATAAAGCATACAATATATCTTAGATATGCAATTAAAAGTAAGCCACTCTGGGATTTGCCAATGTCACAGCTTAGCTTGTGTCCCAAGGGAATGATGCCAGTGTACCTACAAGCACACCTGCTCTCCTGTGTTCATTGTAGCACCACTCATAAAACGGGAGCAATCTAAAGATCAGCCAAAAGATGAAGATAGTCAAACTATTTTCCATATGCACAGTAAGGTATTTATTTAGCCATAACACCATCCTATCTCCTTCAACAGTACATATGGACCAGAAACCATTATGTTATATGAAATGAGCTAAGCACTCCTCTTAGGACCCTCTTTCTAAATCTGAGTTGCCTTGCCCAGTCTTGATGTAAGAGTTTGTGCCTAGTTTTATAGTATCTTGTTATGCTGTGTTTGATTGATATCCCTGGGATATCCTGTGTTCCCTGGGATAGCCACACCTCCAAGAAGGATTCAACTGTGTGTAAGTGGTCAGGATAGGGACTTACAAATCCCTTCCTTCTCCCTCCACGCTGGAATGGTGACTGGCTTGACCATGTGTTAGTGCTGTGCTGACAACCACAGTTGCTATGAGTTAATGAGTGTAGCAGGCCTGGCCTGCCCAGAAGACACTGTTTTGTTCCCATCCTCCCAGACCGTTCATCTTACAGTATTTCCCCCCTGTCTTCATCAATGGTCTTGGGGAGAGGATATGAGCTAGATGCCTGTTTGTGACTGACAAACACAGTAACTCATTCTCTGTGCTTTGACCAGTTGTGAGTTTCTACATTAACCACCACACAAAGACACCTTTCAGATGAGGTCTGAGAGTTTCACTAATCTACAGGGAGAAAAATATGGATTTAGATGGCAATTTGATGCTCTGTCCAAACTAACAGTATTAGGTTCTCTGAAGCCTTTGAGCTTCTCATGCTTTTATGTAGTTTAATCTATCAAAGTTTCTCTTAGTTGTTTTCATTTCTATACAGAGGAAGAATTTTCTCTTGTGAAAGTATATACACATTCACCCACTATTTTATAGTTTGAGGGCTACAGGCTTCTTTTTGTCATTAAAACATTCTTTTTTTATTAACTAACTTATTTATTTACTTTATATTCCAATCACAGCTTCCCCACTACCGCCACCCCTGCCATCTATATCAACCTGCCTTGGCATGTCTTGTTATAGTAAGACTAGGTGCATCTTCTTCTTTAGAGGCTAGATAAGGCAGTCCAGCTAGGGAAAAGGGATCCAAAAGCAGGCAATGCAGTCAGAGAAAGCCCCTGCCCCAGCTTTAGGAGTCCCATATGAAGACTCAGCTACACAACTATCACATATGTGCAGAGAGCCTAGGTCTGTCTCATGAATGCTCTTTGGTTGGCAGTTCAGCCTCTATGAGCCCTTATGGGCCCAGATTAGTTGATTCTTTAGATTTTTTTTTTTGTGGTATTCTTTGTCTCTCTAGTTCCTTTAATCCATCCTCCCCCTCTTCCACAAGATTTCCTAAGCTCCACTTAATGTTTGGCTGTGGGTCTCTGCATTTGCTTTCTTCAGGTGCTTAGTTAAAACCTCTCTGATAACAGTTATGCTAGGCTCTTGTCTGCAAGTCAGAATATCAGTACTGTCAGGGGTAGGCTCCCTCTCAAGGCATGGATCTCAAACTGGGCCAATCATTGGTTGGCCCTTTCCTCGAAATCTGTTCCACTTTTATGCCTACACATCTTGTAGGCAGGACAAATTGTGGGTCTCAGGTTTTGTGGCTCAGTTGATGTCCCTGATGACTGGGTCAGGCTCCATATCCCCCATTCCTACGAATCTTATCTAGGGTCACCCTCTGTAGGGGAATTTTAATCCAGGAACATGGCTGATGGTCATATATAAAGACCTTCTAGTTCTGTGTGGAATACAGACACACTCTTAGTACATATCTTTATTTCCTCTGTTTGGAATTCTTTAGTACATACCTTTAATATCAAACAATGAGGTCTAATTGAGGGGCAGACAAGGTGATGAATAAGAGAAAGGTTTACCAGAATGAGTCAGAGATAAGATTCAAGAGAGAAGCTAACTCTCAAGAGAGAAGCTATTCAAGAGCCATGCAGGGAAAGTGAAGACAGTTCAATTGGGAGTCAGTACAGTAAGTGCAGTACAGTGCAGTTAAGTTTGCTTGTGAGTTCATGAAATTCAATGCAGGTCAGCAGAGGCAGTTGAAACCAGAGAATAAGAGGGTGCCAGAAGATTAGAACAAACTGCCAGAGTTAGATTGAGACCAAGCAAAGCAATTCAGTGAGAAGCTGAAAGAAATCAGATTGAATCAGTAAGCTTCTAGAGGAGTTTGAGCCAGAACATTTGAGTTGAACCAGCAAGCCAGAGTTTAAAAAGAACTAGAAAGGGTGAGGTTATCCAGCAGTAACATCTGAGATGACAATTATATCTAGATACTTTTACAACTCTCATGGATTATTGGGAGTTTCCATTGTCCTCTGTTGCTAGACCAGCCCAGAGATGTACCCTCACCAATCCAGTTGTCTTTCCCAGTACAGTCCCCTCTCTCCATCCACCCCACCCCCAATGTCTAATATATTTTCCCTTCTCATGGGACTCAAGCATCCACTGGGGGCTTCTTAGCATTTAGTGTTTTTTTACATTTAGAAATTATGTTAAAACAACCCCTGGATAAAGTTCTTTTTTCAATTAATCAATGACTTACTTTAATAATAATACTTTATCACCTAAAAATTGGAACTTTCACCACTTACTGGAAATGCTGATATT
This sequence comes from Mus musculus, assembly GCF_000001635.26. Classification (NCBI taxonomy): domain Eukaryota; kingdom Metazoa; phylum Chordata; class Mammalia; order Rodentia; family Muridae; genus Mus; species Mus musculus. The sequence continues at coordinate 77,653,089 of NC_000067.6, read as the reverse complement.
AGTTGTCTATAATGAGTACTTTTTATACTTGATCTCTTGGAGTTAGAATCTGTTTTAATAGGCTCAAAGTAATCACATATTCCCTGGGAGAGCAAGAAAGGAGAACCAGTCTGAGCTGGTCTTGAGGCATAGAAGGGAGAGGCTATTTCCCATGGAATTGCTACCTGTTAACTTTCATATTGTGTTGGGATGTACTATAACTCACCTGACACAGACCTAGCCTTCTGTTGGAACTGTTTGGACATGTAACAGATTGAGGCTGATCTTGGCCTTGGGTCCAGATACCACCTGGACCATTTTATAATGCCTTTCCTCAGAAACAAGTTTATTTATGAACCCTTACTATATAGATATGTAGTTAGTAAATAAAGTAGCTGAGATTTGAACTCAGTTCCTACAACTGCATGCTCTTCACTTCCCAAATCCCAACAAATCTTTCTGAATTATGCTTTTGTTCCTTTGACTTAGAATTTATGGTTGAACTTCAATGAGATTTTATTTCAATGAGATTATTATAGCTGTGTTGATTGTAGATTGCTATATTAAAGTAAGATACAATGTACCATGCTGATCCATCCTTTTCACTCAACGCTATACTGGCTTTTAGTTGCAAAACAAATTTCAATAATATCTTGATTTAGGGAATATTTATCCTGAAAATAAATATGGTCCCCAAAACCATTCCCAGCTTTAAAAGAAACAAAATACCTTGATTAGCAGAAATAAAAGTTCTAATGGTTTTGATAAAGTAAGACACAGGTTGGAAATCATAATATTTACATAAAATGTAACTCTAGTAAATGGAGCATTTGGCTCTGAGGGGAAATAGTCTCATCATAATGAAAACTTGGCCATAAGAGGAGAAAAGTGATGACAAATCAGAAAATAGGTCATTAATTCAATGATGCAAACATTGACAGTTATAAGAAATGGTATCACAAGAAGGACATTCATCCTGTAGCTGTAGTGAAAGACCAAGGATGAATGCCTTTTCAGAAACGCCCCTTTTAATATGCCTCCTCACTTAAATCATTCATGCCCCAAACCTTCAGAAAGTCTAACTAAGAACCATGCCAGAGGCCTTAAGACACATGGTATGGGTGATAAATGGGACATGGGCCTTCCTCCAGTGAAATAAAGTCTACTGAGACAGATAATAAAACAGCCATTGCCCAACACAGAGACACACAGTAAAACAGACAACACACTTTGAATATTCCACGTGCTGTGTGGTTGGATGGATGAACTAGGGATGTTTACTTGAGTGGCAGCCATTAGGTCTGAATCTTGAGAAGTGAAAAGATTTTGTCAGGAACAAGAGAATTCCACACTAAAATGGCAACTTAGAAAAAAGACAAGGCCATGTGAAAATGTATGACTGCTTTTTTAGGGCGTGTTGAATGGTTTAGACTAGGCAGGACAGAAGGTGCATAGAGACATATGGTGAGAAGTGGAGCCAAATAGATAAAGTTTAGTTATAACTCTTTTCAGTGCTTGTGATAAAAGTCCAAATTAAGCTAGCAGAAGCAAAGAGATATCCGTGGAAGGCCACAGGATTATTCTGGTCATGGACTGCCCAAATGTCAGAGAGTTAGTTTGTAGAGACAGCCCAGCCTCAGAATTAATGAGAAGTAATTTCTTGAACTTCTCAGATGCTTCATTCTCTTGTCTGTAGTATTCAAATGGTATATATATTCTTCAGTCTGGGAATGTGTGATCCACATCATTTGATGGTATTATATGTTTCAGGGTTTACACTCTCTGACCCAGTTTGGGAAAGTACTCACTTCAAACCAATCATCTTGGTGAGAGGCAGAGAACGATATTTTCCTACAAGAAGAAAGAGACAGGGACTGCAGAGATGGCTTTGCAGTTAAGAGTGCTGGCTGTTATTCCAAAGGACCTGGGTTCAATTCCCAGCACTCACATGGCAGCTCCCAATTGTCTGCAACTCCAATTCCAGAGGATTACACAGACATATATACAGGCAAAACACCAAGCAGGTAGATAGATAGATAGATAGATAGATAGATAGATAGATAGATAGATAGATAGATAGATAGATATTTTTAAAAAGAAGAAAAAGAGATATCATATAATAGATTTTTACTGTAGACAGGAAATACCTCCACATAATGAACAAGCTATGAGAGCTTAATTTGACTCCTAATTATGCTCTTCCTTTTATATCTAACCTTGAATCTCCAACCAGTAGCACTTGCCCTAGATCAGCTTCTCTTCTTCTCAGACCCTTTCCATGCCCAGTGGATGATCCTCTCTGGGATGCTCTTTTCAGGTACTTAAAATTAAAATTCAGCCAGGTCTTGGAATAGGGTTCAGCCAGGAAAGTGTTCACCTAGCACCCATGATGCCCTGGGTTCAATCTCCAGCACCACATGAAACCAGTAATGATGACATATGACTGTGACTCTAGCAATTGGGAAGGCAAGAGGATCAGGAAAATTCAAGAGCATTCTTGACTATTTAGCAAACTCAAAGCCAACTTGTAATGCATGGGATGTGTCTCAAAAAAAAAAAAGCCAAAATATCTAAGTCCAAATCAATAACCTTAAATCTGTTTGTTGCTATTTCTTTCATTAACGTTTCATCCATCAAATGGAGCACTTAGCAAGCACTAAGTGCCTTCTTAATGACAGGAGATTCAAACACAATGGAAATCATAAGAGCTCCAATTGGTTATGTGATCACTGTATACTACCTGTTATACCTGATACCTAGGTTCTCTCATTCAATCACATATAGGGACTCAGCAAAGTGTCATTATGAAATAACAAATGGTTGAGAAAAAAATCTAAGCTTTTTGACTCTGCAATCCTGTGTGTAGTCACCGATAGTTAGGAATAAAATATATTTTCTCCGCCTCCCCCCTTCCACCAGAGGAAGGGGGCGTCCTGAACTGTTGACAGGTTCAGTACAGAATGATACACATAATGAGATAGGTCAGCATTAATGAGAATTCTTAGGGAAGGCACAAGCCTTGACCAGAAGGGAGGAAAGCTTCCTGAAGCCCATCAAAGAGCTGAGTCCTGGGATTGAATGCAGTTACCAGGCAAATAAGGACTACAGAAGAACTGGGCAGGGGAAGCCAGCAGTACAAACATAGTGTATGCAAAAGTGGTGGTGATGTGCATGCATCTAGTCAGATGGAGCACAGAAGCAAGAGATACAATTGGAAAAGCAAATCAGGGCCCTGAGAGTAGAGTGACACAGCATACCAAGAAGGCTTGGCATCCACAGAGGCAATGCCTAACCTCTAAAGTATTTTAAACAGTATCCAAACCATGATTCAGGGACATCACCAGTAAGGTAGCATCAAGGCCAGAGGCCAGGAGGCTACTCAAGAAGGCATATCTAGACTCTACATGGGGCAATCCAAATACAGGCATACGACTTTACTTTCTATGTTTCCAAGTTCTAACCAATATCATTGGATACATGAGTGAACAAATTATCTAGACAAATATTAAGAAAATGGGGATCAAGGATTTCACAGTGACAGCAGAGACTGTGGGATGCTACCCAAAGAATAGCACTTTGTCAGATAGCATCTCCCTTACTTTCATTAGCCTTATCTTCACTGTTTATAATTGAGATCATTGTGAAATACAATATAGGGAGCAATAGACTGCTTACCAGCTGGGAAGAACACATGCTAATAATGTCTTCTCATATCTGCATTATATCTTGAAGTCTATTCAGACTGCTGCTAGAATTTGTAACCATTACTTATAATAGCTTGACAGCATAAAAGCTGGTCAGCACCATAGTTTACTTAAGCATTTCTTTATTTTATAGTCTATTTTCCATTTTTGACATATATCATTCCTAGAGAAAAATACTGCCATAAACAGTTTCAGGCTCAGGGAATCCTTAAGAAAGATTACTAGTCTTCTTTACTGGCCTTTGTGCTTTGTGTTTGAAGTTACTGGGGTCTGAAGAATGACTATGAAGGTATAGTTGATGTGGATCATGACTCTCAACATTCCTAGTGCTGCAACCCTTTAACACAGTTCTTCATGATGTAGGTGATGCCCAATCATAAAATTATTCATTGCTACTTCATAACTAATTTTGCTACTGTTGTGAAATATAACATAAATACCTGATATGCAGGATTAGTGACCTGTACCCCCCACAAAAGCATCATGACCCATAGGTTTAGAATGACTGATGTAGATAAATAAGCTATTTTCTTTAACTCCTGCAGTGTTTAAATGACTACAGAATCTCCCCAAACAGTGGCAATGTTTTAAAAAATGCTCTATTTTATCCTTCGGCATTCAAGACTATTAGGAGTCGGGCTGATGCTTAATGGTATAACATTTACCTAGAATGTGCAAAGCCCTGGGTTTGATCTCCAGCACTGTGAAAACAAACAAACAAATATTTTCAGTCTGCTTCCAAGCTGTCTGTGTCTAGGATAATATTGACAATGGAGGATGCTTGGTGTGTGTTTGTTTTGTGAATGGACAAGCTGATGAGCAAGCAAACAAAGGGGAACAATTGCAGTCAAATTGAGTAGGAAACGCAACTGGTTCATGTGCATTCGTCAAAGAAATGACTCTGCTGTCAAGATCAGAAGCACGATGGGAAGGCTTAAAAGGTAGTCAAGACGTGTTTAAAAACAACACAATATCCAGTTTAGAAAGCAGGTGCTTTATTTCTAAGAGAATAAAACTCCCCTAGAACTCTATTGTGTGAAACTTGGAGAGGAGGGGGCAAGAAAAGAAAAGAGAGAGGATGTCTTTACATATTCTTTATTTATTATATAAAGGGCCTTAGAGGTGGCTACATGTAAAACGTGTAGCTCCAAACCTACTATGCTACTATGTCTCTCTCTCTCTCTCTCTCTGTGTGTGTGTGTGTGTGTGTGTGTGTGTGTGTGTATGTGTGTCGGTGTGTGTGCTCGCGCGCTCGTGTGTGCGTGCGTGTGTGTTTGTTGCAGGGCTTCAGGTAGAACCCAGAACCTTGTTTGTGCCAGGCCAGTCCTCTGCCACCAAGGGATGCATTCCACATCCCTGCCTCTAATGTAAAGTCTCGAGTCATTTTTTTCATCTATATTCAAGAGCGTTTACCAATATCCTCGTGTTTTAGAGTTTGGGCTCTGGAGGTCAACAACAGAGTTGATGTTGAGACTGCTGGAAAAAAATTATAGACAGAAGACTATTTACTTAAAAATTTGTGATTGTTTCCAAACAAATGGATGAAAAATGCATATGGAAAAAATACTGCCATCTTCATAAAACTGTCAGAAAAGCTAAATGAAGAAAAGCTAAATGATATGTCCTTGAACATATAATTTCTCAATGAATTCCATCCGTCAAAGTTATTATTTGTTATCCAAAATCCTATTGTGTATAATTGTATAGCATGTCTAATCTATAAAGTGGTTAGACAAGGGACAAACTCATTTGTACAAGAGACACACAGTCTTGATTCCTGTTCTAGTTTCACTGTATCAAACACTGACTCCTGACTCTGCTATTCAAACACAGGCATCAGATTCACCCTATACCTCTATGATATGCAGATAGATCACAAATCTAGTGAATGAGGGCTTTAACACAGTCTCCTGGAACTATATGTGCACACTGATATTTGAGAAGGGCTTTCCTACTTGGCTCTCATTTCCCTTCTCACCCTTAATGATTGATATTGCTGTGGGTAGGAGTGAATTGTGACCATGAAGAGCCAGCCACAGCCTTCTTAATTCTCCATAAAGCATCAGAACTTTGCTTTTCCAGCTGGTGTACATGTTCATGTGTGTGCATACATATGGACAGCAGAGGTGAACTTTGAGTGTCCTTCCTCAGGTCCCATCCACCTTACTTTGTGAGACAAGGTTTCTCACTGGCCTGGAGCTCACCAAGTATTGCCCAGGAATCCCTAGATTCTGCCTAACTCCACCTCCAAGTACACACCATGATGTTTATCTTTTGAGCATGGGTCCTAGGAATCAAACTCATGGCCTTATGTTTGAACAGAAAGCACTTTACAATGGAGCCACCTACTATGTTGTACCCACAGAGCCATCATGAATGGAGAGTGTTGCTTTGCACGTCCCTCTGATCAGTGACATATGGGGAAGTCTCTTGGAATGCTTCCAGAAATACATTTCCACATCTTCCATTACATCCACACTTTTTCTTCCTTTGAATGCTCTGAGAGGTTTAATCCCCAAATTTGACCTGCCCTTCCCCATAGAGAAAAGAAGAATGAAGAAAGAACAACTCAATATAGATTGTCTAGGTCTTTGATGATAACTCGTGGCATGTCGAACTGGTCAACCAGCACCTACTTAAAGTATTCTTCTTAAGGAGAGTCTGGAGTGGAAAGATAACCTGATCTAGATAAGACCTGACCTTTGCCCTTGAATACTAGGAGGTAATCTGTAGGTACTCAGAACATGATTGACAGGAATCATGTGTCAGTACTCTATCTTGGTACTTGCTACCAGACAGCCCAACATTGTGGCTTAGATGGTAGGGCTTTGGGCTACAACAGTAGCTGATGAGCATCAATGGTTTCTATTCTGCCTTGGTATGGACTGAGCCCAAAGACTTAGCCTGGCACCTGAAAGGCTGGAGATGAATGAAAGCAACAGTGAACCTCTGGATTCACTGAGATTCCGTGTGGTTCACCTGCAACATTTCATGTGGGTCACACACACATTGTGACCGGGAGGAATTAACACTGTCTATGTCTCCACAGGGAACAGGGACTGGAAACTGTACATTTGGACTTCAGCTCTCAGCCCTTGGCTGACTTTAATCTGCTTTCTTTTCCCAGGACAAGCAGCAGCTGTGTTTGAACTGTAAAACCGAGTGTGGTCTGGGGAATTCCCTGAATTTACCACTGCTCTCAGAAGGAAGATGTGTGCAGAAGACCATTCTATCCAACACTCAGTTGGCAAGCTGCATGGAGAAACATATTGAAACCATAAAATTTACTCTCAGTCGGACATTCTATTCTCTGTCCTAAGGCATACATGTGAGCTTTTAAAGGTTTTGGTGTCCAGATTCCTTCACTTGCTTTTTTAAAATATTAATTTATGTTTTAATAATTAAAACTTTTTATAAAGAACTTGCAGATAACAAATACTATGTCGCAAGATTAGCCAGACCCAAAGTCTCTATGTCTTAATGAACTTCTTTAGTTAGAGTGGCCATTCTGAAGCTCTGGAACATTACATTGGAGTTTATTCTTTCACCATAAATTATACTTTTGTGTAGTTAACACAACACTCAAAGCAAGAGATCCATGGTACATCTAAAACTAGAAAAAAAAACTGGCTTTATGTCCTTTTTTATGACCTCATTCTTAAAAATTAACGATTTCAAGAACTGCTCATGTAGGTCACATTCATTGGTATTTACAAGTGTGAAAGTTAAATTTAATTTTTAAAAATTATACATTGATCCACTTGAAAATAACAGTAATAAATGCATACTATATTAACATATTTATACTTATAACCATATTGACAGAAATTTTTCAATTCTACTCTCCCCATAAAACCTTTTCAAAAACGGTGTTTTATACTTTTTTTTTCATTAAATTCTGAATGGTTTCTGGCTCAATAGGAGATAGCTGGAATCTTATATCTACTTCTCTTGTACATAATAACATTTTATTTGGGGTTGCAGTACATAAATATGGAGAAAAATTTACATCAATGTCTTAGTAAGGGTTTCTATTCCTGCACAAAATATCATGACTAAGAAGCAAGTTGGAGAAGAAAATGTTTATTCAGCTTACACTTTCACATTGCTGTTCATCACCCAAGGAAGTCAGGACAGGAACTCACTTAGGGCAGGAACTTGTAGGCAGGAGCTTATGCAGAGGCCATGGAGGGATGTTACTTATTGGCTTGCTTCCCCTGGCTTGCTCAGTCTGCTTTCTTATAGAACCCAGGACTACCAGCCCAGGGGTGGCACCACCAACAATGGGCTTGGTCGGGCCCTCCCATCCTTGATCACTAATTGAGAGAATGCTTTACAGCTGCATCTCAGAGGCATTTCCTCAACGTATGCTCCTTTCTCTGTGATAACTCCAGCTTGTGTCAAGTTGACACACAAAACTAGCCAGAACAATGAACTTCTTGCTTTAAAAAGTATTTTAATCTCTTCAAATGGTTGTGGATTTCTTTTTTATTTATTTACTTGATTTCAATATAAATATTAATTTAAGTGTAGTCTTGTATTTGGGGTGTTACAATAAGGACATTTCCACTGAAAATGTCCATATTACAGAATTCATTATATAGTCAGAGTTAGACTCAACAAGCTGAAATAAGTGGAATGTAAAACCACATTAACAAACTCTAATTATTTTCAAAAAGCCTCTGGTCTATGCAGCACTTTCCATGGACCATTTACACAGCATATAGCAATTGTTTGGAAAACTTTGGTTTACTGTGTTACTCAGACTGCCCTATCTTGATATGGTTCCTCATGGAATATTTGTGATGATTTTAATGAGAAATGACGCCCCCCCCCCCACGGGCTTAGGCACCTTGGTCCCTGGCTAATGTCAGTGCCTGAGGAGGTAGTACAGCTTTTCCGTAGGAAGTGTATCACTGAATATGGGCTTTGTGAGTTATAATCTCACTTCACTTCTAGTCCACTCTCTCTGAACTCCATTTCGTGTTCTGAGACATCATCAGCAAGCTTCTTGCTCCAACCTGCCCCTTACTATCATGCTTTCCTACCATGATGGACTTTCATCCTTGAAACCACAAGCCAAAATAAATTCTCTCTTCTATGTTTGCCTTGCTCATGGTGTTCTGTTGCTTGTGGAGTTTTGTTGTTGTTGTTTGTTTGTTTTGTTTCTGTTTTTGTTTTTGTTTTTACAGCAACAGTAGAGTTAGAAACACATCCTGCATCTTAACTTTAACACTTTCCTCAACAAGAAATTCTTGGAATCTGAAGAATCTCTGATGCTCAACACAGTCAAACAGTACTTTCCAATATTCTTGAATTTTCTCACTAAGATCAAATATTATCAGTGGTCTTCCTTAGAGCGGTGAGCTCATTTCACATAACAAGTTATAAAATAGCCAAATTTGCCTTTTAAAAATGGTGGTCTGTAGAGAACATGGCTAGTTAAACGTGGGGCACCCCATGGATGCTTTTCCTTGAGGAACTCGTGCTTGACTTTATTATAAATATATTAAATGGCTGAGGGTTAAATGGTATAGGATATGATGCTTACCTAATATATATATGTATATGTTCCACTGAAAGTTTGTGATAGGAAGAACTCAGGTTCAGTGCTGCTCCTTTCCTGGTACTGAGCTGTCCACTACTTGACCCACCCTGTGCTTTTATAAAATAACCACAAAGGCTACACATAACAGACAAAACATTGTTATAAAAAGAAATCTGATCTTGATGATCTCCTATGTCCTATCAGTGGCATAAGTGATGGGTTGTAAGGGATTTTTTGGTGATGTCACCTGATTTTCAACAATAGACAGAACTCGCCATCACACCCTGTGTGTCGCCATGCTGAGTGAGGAGTTCTGATGAGACTCTTCAGACACCTCCTTCACACAGCCCAGCCCAGGCCCTTCAGCTCCAGCCCATGGGTCTGATACATATTCTACATTGGCAGAATTCAGATAGTGTTGGCTCTGCCATGTGAACTCCAGTCTTAGTCGTTAACTTCTCCATCCTTGCTTTCTTGACTTTGTAAAAGGATAGCACTTGGCTGGTTATCGAGAAGACAAAATTCTATAATATCAACGGCTTAAAACTTCTGGGTGCTAAAACCTCCCTGTGGTGGCTGCTATTGCTATCATTTAATAAGTCTCTTCTTATAGAGGAGCATAAATATTGCCTAGGAAAATCTTGTACAGTAGAACTGAATGAGCCAGAATGGACTCTTAATCAGTGGGCATCTTCTTCTTCTTCTTTTTTTTTTTTTTTTTTTTGATATTTTCTTTATTTACATTTCAAATGTTTTTCCCTTTCCAAGTCTCCCCTCCAGAAATCCCTATCTCATCCCCTCTTCCCCTGCCTCTATAAGGGTGTTCCCCAACCCACACACTCCCCATCTTCTGGCTCTGGCATTCCCCTACACTGGGACATCAAACATCCTCACACCCAAGGGCTGCTCCTCCCACTGATGTCCAACAAGGCTATCCTCTGCTACATACGTGGCCAGAGCCATGGGTCCCTCCATGTGTACTCTTTGGTTTGTAGTCCAATCCCTGGGAGCTCTGAGGGGTCAGACCAGTTGACACTGTTGTTCCCCCTGTAGGGCTGCAAACCCTTTCACCTCCTTCAGTTCCTTCTCCAACTCCTCCATCAAGGACCCCAGAGCTCAGTCCAATGGTTGGCTGCCAGCATCCACATCTGTATTTGTCAGGCTCTGGCACATCTGTATTTGTCAGGCTCTGGCAGAGCCTCTCAGAAGACAGCCATATCAGACTCCTGTCAGCAAACACTTCCTGGCATCCACAATAGCATCCGGGTTTGGTGACTGTATATGGGATGGATCCCCAGGTGGTGCAGTCTCTAGATTGCCTTTCCTTCAGTCTCTGCTCCACCCTTTGTCTCCATATTTCCTCCTGTGAGTATTTTGTTCCCCCTTCTAAGATGCACTGAAGCATCCACACTTTTGTCTTCCTTCTTCTTGGGCTTCATATGGTCTGTGAATTGAATCTTGGGTATTCCAAATTTTTGGGCTAATATCCACTTATCAGTGAGTGCATACCATGTGTGTTCTTTTGTGACTGAGTTACCTCACTCAGGATGATATTTTCAAGTTCCATCAGTGGGCATCTTGTTTTAAAGTTTTAAGGTCTTGTTTGGAGATGAGATAATGACTTCAGAGTACCCGATATCCTTTATGTAGCCTTGATTATTAATATTCAGTGGCTGTGATAAGAGACTAACTCTTAATGGTGTCAATACTCTAATCCCAGCTATCTCATGAGGAGACAATTATGCTCTCATTCAGTCTTATATACTTGCCATAAATGTCCATATACATCAATCTATGATAGAAGTCTGATAAATGCAGCTAAGTATGGTGTGTGTGTGTGTGTGTGTGTGTGTGTGTGTGTGTGTGTGTGTGTGTTTACAAGTCAACTTCTTGGAAAATTGAAGTCTTTACTAGCAATAGTTTCATAAATGTCACTGACTAAGCCAAAGTCTCTCCACAAGAAAAAAAAAAAAAAAGACACTGTGTGTCTCCTGGCTCTAGTTCCCCCAGAAGCCCCAAGTGTGAAGGATGCCTGTCACTCTTGGACCCTTAGGAGACTGCGAAGGCATCTCTTCATTGCACTATAAACATAAAGGCTTAAAAAACGATTTTCCACAAAATATAGTGCAGGTTACAGCATGTATCATATTGGTTGCTGTTCCAGCTTGTATAATTGTATTTAGGGAACTCTTTTGTTGAGAGAGATTTATCGTTTTTTTGCTTATCAAAACCTATTTCTATTTTAAAATATAGACTCTCAGCAAGTGTCACCCTGAAGAATTGGGTCTCCTCGACTATTTCGTTACATTTCAGAGGATAAAAAAGCACGCAGCAGTTCCACTATTAAGTCTCAGTGATGGAACCGCCACCCTGAGTCACATTACTCAAGTCTCTCTTTAGCTCAATTATACACCTCTGCAGTGGAGGAAGATAGATGGGGGTCATTTGGGAGCTGTAAACCATGATGCCTCAAATGCAGAACTATGTTCTTCAACTGATTTACACCGTGTTCTCCAGCAGGGCCTCACACCGAAGTGCATGGGGCCATGATTGAAAAGGCCCTCACTTAATTTTAGCATCCTGCTCTACACTTGGCAATTATTACCTCCATTCAATGACAAGGAACAATAAGCATGGCCTTCAGTACCTTCATCATAGAAGCAAAATCCAACCAAGCCACACGGGGAAACAAAGGTCCTTGTTCAGCAAATCACTGAGGAAAAGGGGATGGCAGTTAAGTCCCCAGGAGGCTATAACTTGTGGGTGATTGCTCCCACAGGAAAGGATCCAGTGGTCTGAAGTTGCAAGCTACTGTTCTAAAAATTGACAAAAGCATTGTTGCAGTGTTCTGATGTAACTCACATCGATTTCCTACTGAGAGACATAGAAAAAAAACACTGAAAGAAGTTAACTTGGCAGGCTGATGTCCCTTGCCTTCAGTTCCAGTGCTCAGGAGGCAGAAGCTGTCAGATCTTACGAGTTCAAGTCCAGCCTTGTCTACATAGCAAGTTCCAGGCCAGCGGGAGCTACAGAGTAAAACCCCATCCCAAAAACAAAAATTAACAAAATATGGCAAATCCATACGCACTGTCTCACAGAACAAGGAAGATTGTATATTTAATGTAGGCAAGGTTTCCTGCTCTTTAGCTGCTGTGCTCTGTTAATGTCCTCCCTTTGACTTCAGCAATTCCGGCCTTGGCTGTTTCTCTAGTGTCATTGCAGAAGGTTGGCAGCCATGGAAATCCAAAACTCACTGAAAAAGTAATTTTAAAAGCCCTAGGGAGATAGCTCAGTCACCAAAGTGCTTGCATCGAAAGCACAGGGGCCCAAGTTCAGTTCATAAAATCGTGTCTAAAATAAATAAATAAATAAATAAATAAATAAATAAATAAATAAATGGCATGGGGATGGGGAGGGATGAGGATGTCTCAGCAGTTAGGAACACAGGCTGCTCTTCCAGAAGATCTGGGTTTTATTCCCAGCACTCACATGATAGCTAACAACCATCTGTAATTCCAGTCCCAAGGAATCTAATGCCCCCTTCCAGCTTCTTTGGGCGTTGTACACACATGGTATACAAACATACATTCAGGCAAAACGTCATGAACATCAATATATATAGAGAGAGACTTATTAAGTAAATTTATCTGGATAGGTACATAGATAGATAGATAGATAGATAGATAGATAGATAGATAGATAGATAGATAGATAGATAGATTTAATACCAGATGTGATGATCTATACTTATTATCTCAATTCTGGAGGCAGAGGCATGTGAATCCTTGTTGCTCACTGGCCAGCCAGTTTTGCCAGTGTGGTAAGCTCCAAACTAATAAGAGGTCCTACCACAACAATAGCAATGATATTATTATTAATAGTAGTAGTAGATGTAATAATAGTAATAATAATAATTTTTTAAGTGGATGGTACCTGGGAAACACAATCCAACTTTGTCCTCTGGCTTCCACATGCACCTGCAAGCACACACAAAATAAAAACAAAGATAATTAACAGAACGTACATGTGACTTCCTTCCATCTGTCTCAAGTTGAAAAAACAGAGAATGTTAAGAAATACAATGAGATCGGTCACCAGGCGCTAACCAACCCAAATCTCCAGTTACAAGTTCTTCAGTTACACACATAGCCTCAGTGCCAAGTGTTTCATAAAAGTTCACTTCTGAATTACAGGCTTTAAAGAATTTTATTTCCACGGATGTATTTTCGTTTGGGAAGAGAGGTATTTCAAGAAACTACTCAAGTACAGGATCAATCCCGCTTCCTCCTCAGAAGAAAATAATGATTGAATTTAACTCAAATACCAGGTGTTCTGTGACATATTTTTCTCTGTGTAAGTTAATCTGAAAGTTAGGTTGTTTTTTTTTTTTGTTTTTTGTTTTTTAATGAGATGGTATTCAAGAAGTTCCTTGAACTCCAAACAGCCTTAAAAACAGTGGACGCCTGAAACATTTCATTAACATTTAAAGTCATGTCAGACAGAGTGCCGAGCTATAGAAAGTCTTTTTTAAGAGCTAACCGTTTTATAGCCATCTATTGGTGCCTAATAAAAGAACTAACATGTTCTGGGGGCTCAGGCTTGGAGTCAGTACATCATGTGGAATGCTGTATTTCAGTAGAAACTACAATGGAGAAGACCGCCTTGATTGGGGGTTTGCTTTTAAACTGTGCTTATGAGTAACAGAATTGACCTTTTATAATCTTTCAACTTCTCCCTGTGTCTCCCCTTCATTACCACACCCCTCTTCAATAGCCATAGTTCTGCTCTGTTGGTCATGAGGCAAGCTTGGGGCAAGCTGTGAGTGCCATTTGCACAGCATTCTCTCTGCAACGTATAGCTCCTTCCTGATTGTCTTCCCCTCAGTTTCAAAAGGCCCCAGGAAAGGGCAGCTGGTGCCCTCCACGTGCCTCACTTCTGTTACATGACTACACTTGTTTGTTTGGTCTGGTTGTTTTTGTTTGTTGTTTGCTGTGCCATTTAGGATATTTTTGTCTATTCATATTTATTACCTTCCTCTCAGAATTAATCTAATTTTGAGACAGGATCTCCTTGTGTTTTCTGAGCTTCCTGGGATGCATGGTCTCCTGCCTTCGCATCCTGAGTGTTGGAACACTGTGCTCACTTCTATATTTTCTCTTAATGAAAAATCTTTTAATGGAAAATCCCTAGACCATTGCATGGTACGCATGCTACAACGATTGATGGAAATGAATAAATAACAGGTTTCAACCTTGATGAATTCATGATGATTAGAAGATAAATACTACTTAGTGGTCAAACAGTGAGTATTCTTTAAATGTTAGGATTAAAACTGTCAATGAGAAGGTACTGCTGATTTTGTGTCAATCTGACACAAGCTAGAGTCATCAGAGAGGAAGGAACATCACTTGAGGAAATGCCTCCATGAGATTCAGCTGTAAGCCACCTTCTTAGTTAGTGATCAATGGGGAAGGGCTCAGCCCATGGTGGGTGGTGCCCTCCTTAGGCTAGTGGTCCTGGGTTCTTTAAGAAAGCAGGCTGACCAAGCCATGGGAAGCAAGCTAGTAAGCAGCATCCCTCCATGGCCTCTGCATCATCTCCTGCCTTCAGGTTCCAGCCCTGTTTGTGTTCCTGTCCTGACTTCCCTCAATGATGGACCAAGATCTGGAAGTGAAAGCTGAATAAACCCTTTCCTCCCCAGCTTTCTTTTTGGTCATGGTGTTTCTTTGCAGCAATAGAAAACCTAAGACAGAGAATAAAAATTATAAATAATTTATTTGGAAAGGATGTCTTTTATTTTAAGTGACATTTTTACACACAAGTTAATATATGGACACAATATAATTTAGAAAATATGGAAGCAATAATTACTGCAAGAAGCAATGGGAACTGGCTTTTAAAATCATGCTTATCTATCCTGTTTGAATGTACTGTGATAAAAATTTACTTACCCAAATAATAGGTGCCACCTAACCACTATGTTCCAGATACTCATTTTGATATTAGGTAATATGTTAGTGAACAAATCAAAGTCCCTTACTTCACAGGTTTCCATTCTAAGTAAGGAAAGTAAATCAAATACAGAAAATTAAGCCAAGCTGAGCACAGAGGTATAGGGAAAGGACTGTTACTTCAAATAGGACAGTCATGAAAGAAAGATAGCTTTGACAAGATAAAATTTGAGCAAATATCTTAATGGGATAGATCTTTGGGGAAATTCTTGGTTCTGCCGGGACCTCTAAGAACCACAAATCCTCTGAGTGTTAAAACAACAAAGAATAATTCTCACCCATTTCTTACCCATAGTGGTGTCCAGCATTGGGTGGGGACCATGAAGTAGCTATCACGCAATAATGCCTGGCTACTGTAGTAGTTCCATCCTCCTCTAGCCGGTGGCCTCCTGACCGTAGAGATAAGACAGCAGAGGGTTGGAGAGCCTGATGTGCTCCTCCTGTTCACTGCTCAGTCAGTAAGGAAATCTATATCTAGCATAAAACGGAACCAGGGATTAGTGAGTGTCTGGGATGTTTGTCATAGAGTATCAACACGTCAGTGGAAGGAAAGTAAAGGAGACAAAACTATGAAACCCTTGAGCTGTGAGTAAGCATCTTGTACCTCCCAGAGGGACACAAGGTGGCAGGATTGCTGTAGACTAAGAAGAGAAGGGAATATGGAATAGAAGTGATACCCAAGTATCTCATCAGCAGGAGTACTGTGGCCCACCACACCCATCCTAAGGATGATGCGGTTGTGGATTGAATGAGAAGTGACCCCCAACAAGCTCTTGTGTCTAAACACTTCTTCCCCAGATGGTGGCTCTGTTTGAGGAGTTTTTCAAACTTCTAGGGGGTGAGCTTTGAAAGTTTACAGCCTCGCCCTATTTCCAGTTGGTACTCTCAGCTTCCTGTGTGAGGATGAGATGAGATCTCAATGCTTCCTGCTCCCGTCACTTGTTGCTATGCCTTCCTTGCCCTTGTAGATACTCCTTCCAGAAACTTCAGCCAAAAATTAACCCCTTTGTAAGTTGCTTTTAATCATCCATTTTTATCATCATAACAGAAAAGTGCTTAATCCAGATGCCAAACTGCTGGCAGAGGTTTGAGCTAGAGGTAATTTTATATATATATATATATACACACACACAATTTTATCACAAAAGATGGTATGTTTATTACTTTTCTTTGCTTTGATAAAACACCATGACAAAAGCAACATGTAGAAGAAAGAATTTATTTGGACTTACAGAGGGTCATAGGATTATGGAGCAGAGGTAGCAGAGATAGCTGCTGAGGCAGAAACTAAAGGTTCACTTCATGAACCACAATCACCAAGCAGAAGGAGCACATTGGGAATGGCACAAGGCTTTAAAACCTCAGAACCACCCCCCACCCCCCAGTAACAGACATCTTCCAGCAAGGCCACACCTCCTAAGCCAACCCAAACAAAGCCACCAACTGGGGACCAAGTAATCAAACATCTGAGAGAGCCTAGAGAAGACATTTTCTTTCAAACCACCACAGACCGCAGCGTAGCAACACTTGCAGAAACCAGTGACAGATTATTAAAGTGAATGGATTATAAGGGTAATAAAGGTCACTGATCCATTGATAAACAGAAAATTACCCAAATGTTTTTATGATGCAGACAGTTCCCAGGTTTTGACTGCACATGAAACAATCCTTCAGGAGTATTTTTTTTCCTTCTTTAAAACATGGGATGAACCCCTAAAATGTCAAAAGGCACACCAAGGAGATGAGTTATTTTGCTATGTGTAAAGAAATTAATTGAATAAGCACAGCTGGCTGCCACGTGGAGCAGAAGGCCAGGCAGCTTCCGATTGAAGGGGTCCAGAAGCTATTGTCTTTGCCACTCGGGAAAGGAGCTCAGAGGTCCTTTGAGAAGCTGTTTGTCATTTTAAAAGAGTTTTTGACAACACTAGGAAGCACTCTGATATGTTTGCTGTATTCCTAGGTGTCTAAGTGAATCAGAACTCAATTTCCCAGGGTCACACTGCTAGATACCCTTCTTCACGAGTAACCCTTCAAGCTTGCATAGCTCTAGTCTTGAAATAATTAAGAGAAATTGTAAAGGGCAGATTTTGCTGCAGGAATATAAATTATCCTAAAAGGGAAGAAATTCGGGCATCCTTTGGGTCTGGCAGGATGCATATGGTACATTTAAAATAAAAGCAAAATTTTTCAGTATTTTTAGCAGAGGCAAGAAGAATTCAACGTGTGTGTGTGTGTGTGTGTGTGTGTGTGTGTGTGTGTGTGTGTGTGTGTGTGAAGTGTGCTGTTAGGTCTTTTTGTTGGTTCTAGCATCTCTTCGTCTCCACAAGTTCGGCACTTCTCCTTCCATGCCCACAAAGCATTACTGAATACTGAAAATGTTACCTTCTAAATGGTGGTTCTTTTTCATCTTTACTCTCCCTCCTGCTCCTAAGCCCTCCCTCCTTCCCTTCCCAGATCTTCAAGAGACCCTGACTCAAAACAAGTTGCAAATTGAGAACCAACTCCAGAATGTTGTTCTGTGGCTTGCACGTAGGCACCACAGCACGTGTGCTCCTATGTAAATGCATACATGTACACATGCATATGCATGCCCACACACACATGCACATATGCATGCATGTACACACACATACCAACTCACATCTGTACACATATACACACATACATATGCAGAAGCACACAGTTGCTAAAATGAAAACACAAATTTAATTTTAGGAAGAAAAGTAGATAAGTAAAAAATTCCCAGTGTCCGTGTGAAGCTACTGAATTCTCCTTCCAATACTGTTTTCACATCATTGGTTGATTGTCTCTGTCTTTAGTAGTGCTTCCTAAAACATTGATGCCTTTTGAAGGTGTTTGTTGTCTAGCTGTAGACACCTGAAGAAAGCAGCTTTCTGGTCTATTGCTTCGCGAAGGATGCAGTTACTATGAGAGCTTAGCTTTATGTAAATGCTCAAGTTTCAAACTGCTGCCTCAACTTTTGTTTTTGCAAATAATTAAAAGCGAAACCAAGAGCAACATCTACATCCCCCAGCCCAGATCCTGTGGCTTCTGCCAGGACTCACATTCCAGAGGCAGCTGCAGTGGATTTGCACTTGCTAATAGTTCTAGAACTTAATTTTCTCTTCTATTTGAGCACTTAACATTACTCTTTCCTCATTGTAAACTCATCTATATAGATAAACATATGCTCATATTCTATGCTTTCATATGGTACTTGGACTTTTAAAAAGAAAAGGAGGAAAATCACTATGAACTAATATAAAAGAACTTTCTAAAATATATTAAATAATATAATAAAGGACAAAAACAAACACACATTGCAGTTTACATTAAAAAAAGAAATTAAAAATATAGAAAATGTACACACACACACACACACCCTGGCAACACACACACACCCTGGCAACTAAATATGCAAAAAGAAACACAGAGAAGCCAACTCAGATTTTAATTGAAAATGGTTTAAATTAAGAGGATGGGTAGTCACAAGAAAAAAAGGGCACAAGGATTGGCGTTAAGATATCTCGTATGTATTTTTATGGTTTTAGCCTTTGAAATATGCAAATGTTTTACATGTTCAAAAAACATAGTAAATAGGAAAAGATAAAGAGAGCCAATTCATTTGTGATGGGATAAACAGATCCTTTGAGCTAAATCTACAGCATGAGTAATTTAATCATTGTATTCAGGCCCCTCACAGAAGTACTAATAAAGTCAAGGGGATGCCAATTTGAAAATTTCCGACATACATAAACAAATGAATTTAACTGCATGTTAAAAAATGAAAAAAAAATCCATAGATAGAATGACTAATTCAAATAAATTTTGCATGCAAAATTATGCAATTATATATACCCTTGGCAAAACCTATCTCAGAGCTTGAATCAAAAGGCAGCAGGCCTGTGGTTGATAGTATTTGAGATGCTATCATTGCTATAATGTGATAGTATGATAAATGGGAAAAGGTTGCAGTTTATTATAGAACAAAGCAAAAAAATACATATATTTTCATTGGTGACAATCGTTACTCTGACTATGGCAAGAGATGGTATTTGGAATGAGAAATCAAGAAAGACACCCATGATACTGGTCTGAATTCCAGAATGGGTTCATGATTTACAACTGAGAGTATTTTGGCTCTGTCTAACGATACCAACACAGTAATGACGTAATAATGAAGAAGCACCCAACATATCAGGATCTTCCTAAGAGCTTTCCTACCACTGCTTCCTGTGCTTATATGGATAGAGAGAAAGCTGGAAACATACACGCCAAAGACTCTGCAATAATGGTCCAATAGAGAAGGTGAGTAGACAGTATACAGGCGAAAAAGAATAGTCATCTCTATTGAGATTCTTTGATTCAACCATTTTAATGACTGAACTCAGCTTTTACAATTAAAAAGAAAAATTCAAGTAAAATTAAGTTAAAACTCACGCAAAATGAGAATACAAATGTACATTTTTTTCAGCAGCATGTATAAGTAGGAGGTAAAATAAGCCTTGCTCTATTCTTGTTTTAAATTTTTATTAACTCTATTTAACTCATAATTTGAAAACTATTCATGCCATTCGTGTGTGATATATATTTCCCCCACCCGCCACCTTTATCCTAGCCTCTTCAAAATGTTAGGTCATAGCAGCATACCATAAACTTTTCCCACACCAACATGTAGACTCTGTGAGTTTGCAGTGTTTGCCTGAAGGCACAATTTCTTTCTCTTCTTTAGGACAACTAAAGGGATACCATGCTAACTCCATTGGTTCTAATAGATGTCTTTCTCCTAAACATTTTTATGTGCGTTTGTAGTACTAGACACTAAAACACAGGGCTTCATGAATACTAGGTAAGCAGTCTAACACCAAGCTGGAGACCCCAGCTCTCTACTGACATTTTAAATAACTTAAGGCTTGGACCCTCTTTTCCCAGTGACCAGTCCTGCCCACTGAGGGGACAACCCTCAATAATGCTTTTTGTAAGAATGGATGGGTCTTACTGATGGCTGAGACTCATATACTGAGTTCTGTGTATCACTTTTGGTCAGTAGAACATTCAGGCTGTCCCACTGCCTGAGAGAGTCCAGTGTGAACATCCCAAAGTAGTTCTTAGTTAATCATTTATCTGCATAAGTAGTAGAAGACAGTATATTCCTTTGACTTTGAGATTTAGTGATTTTATAAGACTCTGCCTAGGGAAGTGCTTTTAGGATCCTGTGTGACAATCTCTTTAAAACTACAAACCCAGTTCTTGGAACCTAGTGAATTTTCTTCTCTGGCAGCATTACAATAGCTCCATCCCCCATCAGTTTCATGCTTCTGTTTTGTAATGATAATTTTTATATGCTGCGGAGGTTCTGTCTGACCACCACCAGACTTGTCTTAGCCTTCAGAGTTCTAATAACTTTGCTAGGTCTAAGATCTGAGCTGTTTCACCTACTTCATATTTCAGGTAAATTGTGACCATTCTCTTTGACTACTTACTTGTGTGTTTTTATTTAAAAAAAAAAAAACCAATATTTTTTAAATTCCCCACCAAAAGTTCTATATGTATTTTGATTTAAAATCTACTCAAGTGCTCAATTGCCCAAGCTGTCACCTGTGTCCTTAAACAGCTGATTTCTTTGGGAAACTAATCTGTTTATCTGCACACACACATACCCTCTTACTCCATTGCTCTGATTTTTAAGCATTTTTAATATGCATAGCAATCTTCCTTTCTCTAAGGTGCCAGCATTCCAGCATCATTGGGACTTTTTAGGTGGCAGCAATTCCTGTAGACAGATGTGGCAATATCACTCAGGAAAAAGACAAATTCTGAGAACTGAATGGGATCTTTCTTCCTTCTGCTTTCTTAAACCCTGTTCTCCAAGCCTTGGTGGTAGAGATAATGCTACTGACTCTTTGCATCTCCCTTTGTGGACTCTGTGGCTGTGCACAGTCCTCCATACAAGGTAGCCTTCACTGAGAGGTTTCTTGTGGTCTCTCCTTGGTGACCTGGTTCTCAAGACCAAAGTAGATGTCCAAGCTGACTCTTAACTAATGTTTCCCAAAACTCCTGGGCTGTTGCCTTCAGAGCCTGGCTGAGGGCAAACAGACAAGAAAGAAGGCAGCTAAGGGGAGACAGAAACTTCAATTCTGGGGCTCCTCCCTCCTCTTAGCTCAAGGTTGGTGTGTTGATATGACACAGGTTAGAGTCATGTTTGGGAAGAGGGAACCTCTACTAGGAAGAGGGAACCTCCTCTTCTCTCTAGATAGATGGATGTGGATGTGGATGTGGATGTGGATGTGGATGTAGATATAGATATGTGTGTGTCTGTGTATTTGATTTGAATGGATGTCAGTGTTTTATTGAATGTTGAGTGAAAGGCACCCTGGTTCCTACATAGCTCATAGTTCCCTACCCCATGACTTTCTGCATGGCCAATGTATTACATAGCAGCCTGCTTCTTCCAAGTCACCAAAGACAGAATCTGCTAGAGCGAATCCGTTAGCACATGTCACCTCTATGTGTCATGTTCCATCACCTTCACCATGTCCAGTTCATTAAAGGCAAATCACAGGTCCTGACTTCACTCAAAGGGAACTGGTCATATAAAACTATGAAAACCATGAGTCAAGGAAGGGCAGGCAAGATGATCACCTTCAAATATGTCTGCCATTCTTCCTATATTATGATCATTTATTACCTTGATGTTTTTCTTACACTAATGTTACTCAGACAGTAGATAAGAGGTTGACCTAGGCTGAACTCATGCTTATTCAACTCTCTGCTTAAACATTCCTAACTTTGTATAACCTTAGGAAACATTCATAATTTCCGAGTCATATCAGTAACATGTGTCTGGAAAGGTACTTCACAGTTGCTGTAGCATTCTTATTAATAGCTTTAAAGTCCTTAAGAATAGTATCTAGCATTTGTGAAGTGCTCCTAAAATTTAGGAGATACAAAACAAAAATACATAATAGAGTTGTTAAACATATTTTAAGATAAGAACAAAGTTCTAGTAGGTTCATTCCCCACCAGGGAAAATTAGTTATCTATACTTCTTGTAACTTATGGGCTCCACTTTAAAGACTCTTGTAAAAAGCACCATGTCTGTTGCGGAATCTTAATGAAAGTCCTATCCTTGCAGTAAAACAGACAGTCATTCACATGAAACCACAGATCTAAAGCCAGAAGACCATATGGGATGAGCCAGGTCCCAGACCTCCCTCATTTAATCCAGAAGGAATCGGAAATCTAGAGTCAGTGAAATGCTATGCCACAGGTTAGGGGACTCCAATGCATGAAAGTGAGTGGGAGTTAGACCTCCAATAAAAAGAATAATGAGACAAAAGACAGTCCTACTCTACCAAGCCTGCAATAAAGCAATCTACATCCAAGCTGCCACCATTATTATGTATCAAGGTGTTCCTGACAATATTTGACCAGTGTTAATGACTGTCATTTTAGACATGCTGTTTCTTTCCTTTTGGATACAGAAATTCTTTTTAGAAAAACCTGGAAAAATGACTATGCTGAGCTGGTAGGGATAAGACACATTTTATTGGGGATAATCCCCCAGAAAGGGAATAATTAAATACTCCTTAATCATAGTGAGATGGTGGATAATGCACTAATACTGCGCAAGTCCGATGGGTATTGTCGAATGATTGGAGTCCCCATTTAGGGTCCTACATAATTACCCTTCTTATCCTGGCTGAGGCTCTGGTGCCTTTTGTTAATCAGTATCTCTCTAAACCACTGGGGGACATTCAGCCAATCAGACTGCTCAATTACCGTGGTTGAATGGTCTTGACCTCATGAATATGAATAGAGGGTGTGCACAATAGAGGAGCACTTTTAATAACAATGGAACTGCCATAGGGATGAAAGAAAAGTGTGGTTTTAAAAAAATAATTAAAATTGAAATGAGAAAAATCATAATTAGCTGTGAGGATTACATATCTTTGTTAAAATGTTTCTCACTTGCCTTTTGGACAAAGGATGAAAGAGAATCCTTTTCTATTTCCTTTCCTTCAGATAGGGATGTTGCAGTCATTGACAGCTGGACTTTGCTTGCATTTCAATAATGTAAAGGCCCCTGTAAATATTTGGGAAACAGAAGCAGGAGGACGAAGAGTTCAGACACACTCTTAAACTGGGTGTGATAAGGCTGCACTGGAGACAGAAAATGTGAAAGGTGATGAATCCGTGTGCATGGTTCAGAGGCAGTGCAGAGTGAAGGCTGCCAATCAGGACCTTTCTACCCCAGTGGTGAGCAGGAAGGAGGGTGAAGGAGGAGATTATGGGGGACATGTACTATTGACTTAGCATTTTCGTTTCGTGCAAAAAAAAAAGTGCTATGCGTTTGTTGTACAAAAATAAAATAAAGACAAAGCTGTCATAAAAGTAGAACCAGTAAGAAATATAAAGTGCGGGGGGGGGGGGTGGAGGGGAGGGAATAAGAAGACGTGAATAATGCCATTTCCCCAATATGCATACTGTGGAATTATACATAATCTTTAGCAATTGAATTTATTTGTAGAATTCTAGAACTTGCAAGGAAACTCTGTCACTAAGCAGTGTCAATTTGCCCAAGCCCAGCACCTCCCCTCAAGATTTAAGTCCCATGTCAGTCTCTCCTGTAACTGCACCATACAAATGTGGCATCTCAGGGTGATATCATGAACCCTGGAGAAGGGACGGGTTTCCTGGAGTAAGCACATGAAAGTCACATTAAATAACTGTTGGAATCACACACCAGTGGTACATGATGATTAGGCCGGTGGGGGATGGTTAACAATAAATAAGGGAAAATGGATGAGGAAGGCCCACACTGGAGTGCGCTTCAAAAACCAAGAATTTGAATATCAAAGGAGAAAGAAGAGCCCTTGGGAAAATCAGCAGGCTCCCTGACTATTTCTACAAAAATAACCTTCTCTACTTTACCAGAGAATCAAATGTGAAAGATGTCTTACTAAGCTGTCGTGTAATTTTCCCCCCTGAAAACCTAAATAAGAAACATGATTTGGTCTTTATTTGACAACTTAATGCATGCATTCTCGGTATGCTAAGAGAAAGTGCTCACTCTTTGTAATTTTATTTTGCTTTTTTGAGATAAATTTTCTACAACATTTTTGAGCCCTACTTCCATCCCCTACCCAGCCACTATGATTGTTCATTAGAAGTATACGGTCTCTGATTTAGACTTTTGAAAAGTACTAATTAATGCTAATAGTAGCAAGGTTGTGAGAATGAAGCCCTACTTCTCAGCAGTGAAGCAGAGGAATAGAGCATGATACATCATGTGACTTGTAGTATCCGTGGGGCACAAGCAAGTGACTCAGCCATGGCGTGAGTTCTCTCTAATTTTTACTTGCATGTATGTGCACATTTCTGTGTGACTATATGCCATGTATGTGTGGGTCTGCACAGAGGCCATCGGAGAGCATCAGACTCTTTTTTTTTTAATTAGGTATTTTCCTCGTTTACATTTCCAATGCTATCCCAAAGGTCCCCCATACCCACCCCCCCAATCCCCTACCCAACCACTCCCCCTTTTTGGCCCTGGTGTTCCCCTGTACTGGGGCATATAAAATTTGCAAGTCCAAAGGGCCTCTTTTTCCAGTGATGGCTGACTAGGCCATCTTTTGATACATATGCAGCTCCGGGTAGTTCATATTGTTGTTCCACCTATAGGGTGGCAGTTCCCTTTAGCTCCTTGGGTACTTTCTCTAGCTCCTCCATTGGGGGCCGTGTGACCCATCCAATAGCTGACTGTGAGCATCCACTTCTGTGTTTGCTAGGCCCCGGCATAGTCTCACAAGAGACAGCTCTTTGGAGCTGGAATTACAAGCAGTTGTGAGCTGCCTGGTGTGGGGATTGGGAACAGCCCTCTGTCTCCCTCAGAAGAGCAGCAAGTGCTTAGTCTTTTCTCCATTCCAGAAACACATGTTGCTCCAAGAGGCGTGGCTGTGCTCTCGATCCATGAGGTTGTGTTTTCTGTGCTCATGGGTTAACTTCTGCTCACTAGAGCCCAACATCTAGGTGCACATATTTTCTACAACATTGGTATGTGTCTGCTTAAATACCTAAAGAGGGATCCTCAGACCATCCAGACCATCCATCGAATCCAAGAATCGATTTTTTTTTTAAAGTTACTATGGCAATGTTTGTTGAATTTTCTTCCAGTATGCTAATTCTTAAAAGCCTCAGAAACTAATTAAGGATGTGGGGAAGTGGTTCACAGTTATTCCACTTTGGAAAATGGTGCATTTTGGTCTCAGAGGCAGATGCTCAAAGGCATTTTTGTTCCTAAGGACCTGGGTAGATCAGTATAATACAATGACCAAGCGCTCAGCCTCTGTAGCTCAAGGACCTAGACTTTTATCCTTGACTTTCTCTTATCAGCTATATGACCTAGGATGTGTTCTTAAGCTCTCTGTAGCTGTTTCTTCATCTAAGAAATGGGATCAATAACAAAGCTACCTCCTTCCCAGTCCACCATATGTAATATCTGACATTATCAACTGCTGGGTAGTATCTGCTACAGCTATGTCTCACTTAGATGCCTGTTTCCAAATAAGCACTTCTGAAGTTCTCACCATATGTGTTGACAGAAATCCCACATGGTTTTCCTGATAACATCTGTTAATATACTAGAGGTCAACTATGTGGAAAATATAAAACCATAGCTTTTTAACAGACATGAATATAATGGTCACTTATAAAACCTTCCAAACCTAAAGTACATATTATAATAGTTAATCCTCACTGTTAGCTTGATGAAAGACACAGCTCTTGATGTATCCGTGGGAGTATTTAATTAAATGAAGCAAAAAGAGCCTAGGCTGTAGGTGATGGACTCCTATGAGCTAAGGTCCTGGACTGAATGAGTGAGTGAGAAGGAAATTAGAGTAGAGTCCTGCCTTCATCTCTTTGCTTCTTGACTGAAGATGCCATGTGACCAGCTGCCTCCTGCTCCTGCTCCTGCTCCTATGCCTTCTCTGCCATGATGGATTGGCTGTGTCCTCAAATTGTAAGGCAAAATAAACCTTTCTTTCCTTATGTTGCTATTACCAAGTGTTTTTGTCAGGGCATTGAGTAAATACCTAATTCAGAAAATCGGTACTGAGAAACGGGGCTATTGCTGTGAAAATCCTCACTGAGTGGTTCTTGAGCCTTTGGAGCCAGTTTGGGAGAAGAATGTTTGGGTATCAAGGCTGACAAGCAATGGTCTTAAGCATGTTGACGGTCAATTTTATGGGATGTAGAACCACCTGGAAAACATACCTCTGGTTATGTCTGTGAAGGTATATTCAGAATAGTTTGAGTGAGGTGGGAAGACCCACACTGAATGTGAGGCTCACAACCCTTTGTGGGCTGGAGTGCTGAACTGAATCAAAAGGAAAAAAGTAACTGTGAGCCAACATTCATCTCTCTCTGCTTCCTGACTGCAGTTAAGATATAATCAGCATCATTCTGCTGCTATAACTTCCCTGCTAGGATGGATTCTATCCCCAAACTGTGAACCTTTTCTTCCTTACTATCTTGTCAGACCCTTTGTCAGAGAAACAAGAAAGTAGTATACATGTCCTTCATCCCAAGTAAAGATACTGATAGGATGGGCATAATTGCCTGAATTTTAGAAAGTTTCATAGGTGATTCTGCCTGGTACAGTTCTTCTTTTAAGGACCAGTGGTTCTTAAGCTCTGGCTCCTGCATCAGTGTCTGTATCGCTTGAGTCTTTTTATGAATGTAAATTGCCACTCTTTGGTCTAGACCTAGACGTATAGGTCATAACTCTGGAGTAGGGCCATTAATCACCTCCAAATGGTTCTGTTTGAGAAGCACAGATATAAGAAACAGGTGGAGATGCCCTTCATGAAGTCCTCCATGCACTTAGCTTTTCTGCTGAGACAGAGAGGTGATGGAGTTCAGTGAATGATCTGAGTCCCCGGGAAAGCAGAAAAGTAGCTTTTACATCATGCTATTTTAATTCAGAATCAAAGACGTCAGGCATCTGTTGACCTTGGATTAAAACTTGCATTGTGGATCTAAGGAACTGAAGCTAAACGGGCTGCTTGCCACGACTCCGTGGGTGTCAGTTTAGTTAAACCGACATCATGTAGCCCAGAGCTCCCTTCTCTGGTTCTAGCTTATTGGAGGAAAAGAAAAATATATGTGATTGGGAAAGGAGCGCACAAAATTGAAGCAGACCAGCCACGGATGATCTGAATGCAATGCAGGTGTAGGAGCCATTGAATACCTTGCGTGTAAGGCTGATCTGTTGACTTATATGTCTGGCTGCTTCCAAATCCTAAATGTATTTCTGGAGCCCATGTACTACAAACCTTATCCCCAGGGTAGCTGTGTTCAGAGCCCCTGCCTTTGAAGAATCAGAGAATGGGAGCTTTGACATTCACAGAAAGGTTCATAACTTAATGGGATATTGGAAGGTGTTGGGCATTTTAGGAGGTGAGACATAAGTAGAGCAAGTAGCTCATTGTGGGCAGAAACAATGGCATCGTCCGAAGACACCTGGAGCTAGAATGAATTTTTCCTCCATTAAAGTGATTGTCTTCAGATATTTGACACAGTAGTGAAAAGCCGACTCACACACTAACATGGTTCAGTGGCTGAGCACACAACTGCTCCGACTCGCTGGATCTGCTCAGTGTCTAGGACAGGTTCACACAGTTTCTTGGAGATGGTGTAGGGCATTGATGCATCTAGGGTTAAAGGTGAGATTCCAGCTGTCCTCCCTCACTCATCCATTTCACATATGCTTTATTCCTCTGTGTCTTTAACCTACAGGGGCCACAGGTCCGAGGCTGAGCACAGAGTCAAATTCTTAGCCGTTCATACCTCCATAGTGGTTGTTGACTGGCCACCTGTTTTGGAGCCCCTCAAATCTTATAGATGGTTATACCGCCACCTCAAAATCACTGAATTCTCTAAAGATAAGAAACCTTCTGGTTCACTAGGGGGGAGGGAAATGGCACTGCATGAACATTCCCCTGGAGAAGCAGTCTTAGGAAGGAGGGGGACGAAGAGGGTGAGGAGGAGGAGAAAGAAGAGGAAGAAGAGGAGGAAGAACAGTTTTCTGAGCCAGCTGGGTAAGTAAATGCACATATTGGCCTCACTGTGAAATTATCATTAACACATGAGCCAGAGTAAATATTTGCTACAGTTCAGGATTTTGGATAGATATTTTTAAAAGTTTATTTTGTAATGTTGTAGGTGTGTGTGTGTATATGTGTGTGCATGTGTTTGGGTATCTATGTTCGTCTATGTGTATATTTGTGTGTAATGGAAGACAAATAACACACCTGCTACAGTTTATGTATGAGGTCAAAAACCAGATTTGTCAAGTTAGTTCTCTCCCCCCTCCCTCACATGAGTGTTGGGGATCAACCTAGGATTGCCCGGTTTGAATGGCAAGTACTTTAGTGGCTGAGCCCACTCAGTGGCTCTCTTTTTGTATTTTTAATTTGTTTGTTTTGGGTTGTTTTGTTGTTTGTTTGTTTTTCTTTTTTTCTTTGTTTTTATTTTTTTAATTTTGTTTTGAGACAAAAATCTTGCTATATAGCCTGAGCTAGCCTTGAACTCATGCTGCAGTCCAGGTTGCCTTGAACTAATGGTTCACCTGCCTCAGTCCTCGCAAGCTCTGGGACAACAGACATGAGACATAATACTTTTAATCTTCACGAATATATCAGGTCAGTCTTTGTCAATTTCCCTAGTTTTATGTGTGAAGGAACTGAGGCTCAGGGAAGTACCCTAACTGACCAATATTAGTATTTTTGGACTAGGTTTTATTAGCCTCCATTACACTATCCAGATGAAGAGAGATCTGACTCATACAGTAAAACCCAATTGCTCCAACTTTGTGTTCATTAAATAAAACTATCACGATTGGCCCACTATTAGACATTTTTTATTATGAAAGTAAAATATTTATTGGAGGAAAATTGAACAATTCAGATAAGTGTAAAGAAGTGAGTAGAATCACCCAGAATCCCATCAATTAGGTAATTTCTTTAAAAATAACTCTCTTCTGCTTCTACTTCCTATAAAAATAAAATCCATTTTTATAGGCTTTCTGCTCCCTCCTCTTCTCATTTTAAATACATGTCTGTTTCTGTTAAGCATAAGATGATTTCAATTTAGGTTTTATGTGAGAAAGGACTCTTTGGTGTGAATGGAAACGTCTAATATTTGAAATGCATTCATTTCGTTAATGGTTAACACGCCAAGAAAAGGGCTTAAAACTCAATAAAGACGTGTTGGCGGTGGGGTTTCCCTTTGATGCTCTTCTGATCAGTTTTTACTTGCATTTTGAAAAAGTCTTTCAAACTCTTTTACTGAGATGCTGCGAAGACACAAGGGCAGAGAGTTGCTGATGTTAATATGCCCTTCAGTCCTGCTAACTCTAAGTATGAAAGCCTTATGTGGCTCCCCGGGGCATAAAGCTTCCATGGGTTCCTGGGCTCGCCACCATAAATGGTTCCTATATGGGAGGAGCTAAGGGGTCAGGGTAGAGCAACAGCCATGTGCAATGACTTTGGGGTTTTCTGTTTTTGTTTTTTTGTTTTGGTGGCATTTCTTTATGCCTTTCAAAAGATCCACTGATGCAAAGATAAGTGGTGTTCAGAGTGTATATATCATCATTCATTTCGAGTTTCCACTCCATAATAAATAATGTTGTAAATGATGGACTCTATAGGGTCATTGTGCCAGTATGCAATTATCTAATAGAAAAAAAAAAATGTGAGAGTTGCCCGCTCCTTTTTTTGAGCAGCACTCACTGGGTCAATTAATTAAATGAGTGCAAATAGCTTCATGTAGGAGATTCATATACAAGGCAGGCAGTCTCATGAGGCTGGACTGCATGAAGCTAGAAAATGAAGGGAGACCAGGAGATGTAAAAAGGGGGTGACTTTTTGAAAAGTCTCATAATTCAAACTCTTTATTTTGCTCATAGAGTTAATAACCACATTAAATCCATATAGGTTTGGCCAACATGAGATAGTGGGGACCGTCCCTCAATACTTCCAGGTGTCTTTTGAGTATCTGTCTCTTACTTCAAGCTTATTAGAGTCGCTGGGTCTTGTCGGGGACTATGGCATTGGGTAGTTTGCATGTTATTATCTGATTGATTCAGAATAGGGACACTCTTTCGTTTAAGCACTTAGCATTCCAATTGTGGAAACTTCTGTTTATTGGAAAAATTACTTTGATTATGATATTTACTGCTGTGATGGAATAAATTTAAATAATCCAGTGGATACACGATCCTCATCAAATAGAATTCATATCCCAAAGAATTTGTTATTAGAACAGCTAATGTAAGCATGGTCTTAAACAAATCAACAAGTCAGAAGAAACAAACCCACACACAACAACTGACTAAAACCTTGAAAGCTTAAGACTGGAGAAAACACATGACTCAACAAAATAAACTTAGGTACAATTAAGTGTACATATGCCCTCACTTTTGTAAGTGTGAATATGAGCATGTGTGTTGTTTGAGGATAACCTTGGTGGTCCATTCTTACCTTCCATGTTGTTTGAGACAGGTTCTCTTGTTTTCTGGTGTGTACATCAGGCTGCTTGTCACATGGAAAGTCCAAGGGTTTTCTTGTCTCTGCCTCCCATCTTCCCACAGAAGCTCTGGGCATCTGGCTTTCACAAAGACTCTGGGCATTTGAACTCAGGTCCTCGCATGCATGGCAGATGTCTTTGTCCATTGAACCATCTCTCTGCCACCGCTAGATCATTCTTTCACTAATTCA
The DNA here is from genome assembly GCF_000001635.26 of Mus musculus. NCBI lineage: Eukaryota > Metazoa > Chordata > Mammalia > Rodentia > Muridae > Mus > Mus musculus. The sequence continues at coordinate 77,622,065 of NC_000067.6, read as the reverse complement.
GCATATATCCATTGACCTGTATTGTGTTTAAACTAGCAAAGACAGCAAAGAAAACACACTGAAGATGTTCTCTGTACTCATAGGGTTTACATACATACAGGGACCAGGGATATTGATGGAGCAAGTCATCTCAGACTTTGGAAGTGCAAGCAACTAGCAAAGAAAAGTAGACAGTAACATCAAAAGGCACACTGCAGGAACAAATTAAGTCGAGGGGTGGCCATCAGGACAGAGTAATATTTAGGAGAGTTGGAAAGCCTAAGGGCATATATGGGGCACAGGAGACAGGGAATGGAGGTGAGACTTGGGAAAAGTACCAAGTCTTTTCCAACTCTGCACCTGTAGAGGTTGGAATTCAGAATGCTGTGCTAAGCACAGTCTTCCCCAAAGCACATGGCTGTGGTCTCTACACTAGCATGTGTTGGCCTATGAAGAACAAGCAACTTATACAGTTTATTTTGTGATACACAAACAGGAGTCTGGAGCTGAGGTCTTTAGTACACCTTAGGCTCTCTAATGAAAGAGTCCAATTAAATTCACTTTTCAATACATGAAAACTCGAAGGCTAAATGTAGCAAAGTCCCAGGATCCAATAGCATCAGAACTAAAAAATTCGAATTAATATTCATTCAGAACTCCCCAGATTTCTATTTACCAATTATTTTTGGAAAATGAAAAGGTGATTTGTAACTGTTGGTTAAAATATGTTTCTTTAAAACTGCCAAGAATGCTGCCCGGAGCCCTTTCTTTTACTGATCTGGATAATTATCCATATTAATGTCTAGTTATTCAGAATTTCCAATATGGATAAGCAACTACATATTCATATATATTCTTCCCTTTTATTCACACAAATGCACACACACACATACACACACACACACACACACACACACACACACACACACACACACACACTCATGCCTTGAAACTTACTATCTAGACCAGACTGTCCTCAAATTCACAGAGATCAGCTTACCTCTGCCTCCCAAATACTGGTGACTCTGTGTGTGTGTGTGGGGGGGGGGTGCCACAGTACATGGACAGAGGTCAGCTGGAGAGAGTGAATTCTCTCATTCTACCTTGTAGGTTCTGGGAACCAAACTCAGGTTGTCAGGCTTAAGGGCAGATGCCCTTACCCACTGGCACCTCTCACCACCTTCTCATCCCCTTTCTCAGCTTCTAAGGCTCTGACCCAAATTATTCCATGAATATTCTTTGAAGACATTAACTTTGTTTCAATCATTTGGCCATTGCAACTATGAGACAGTGACTAATCCTGAAAATTGCTGTTGCTGATTGATGAGTTTATAATATAAGCATTCAGCTACCAAAAGCGTGGATACGCATTTCAGCTTTCTGAGATATCCTCAGATTCCTCTATTACTTAAATTATCTCTGTGTTTCTCCCCCGCCCCCCCCCCACACAGTTTTCTATATGTGCTGTTTACATTACATTTCATTGTGATCTATGAATTTTTAATTTGTTGTTTGTCTTTTTTTTTCTGAACTTGGCTATCTCATAATATATAAGGAACATTTGTAATTTTTCTGCCCCGTTATACATTCCTCCATCTTAAATTAATTCCGTGGTCTTTGTCTAAAATAAAATCAGTAGTTTATTTTTGTCATATTTGCAAAAATTAAGATGTAAGGGATTCTTTCCCTGAGGATTCATACGAATGCCTGCCTCTCCTTTAACGCTCCCAATAAAAAAACGAAGTTTGATTCAGCCAAAGTTCCTCCTGGAGAACCAGGGGCTTTTAGTGTCCCTCTTCAGAAGTCATGAGTTAGAGCCTGGGGAGAGGAGGGTAGGTGATTTCAAAATTGTTGCATTGGAAAGTTTTCGTCCGGTATAGATGATGGTTTTCCCACAGCTGCAAAACATTGAGATATCCATGTTATCTAACCTTTTTCAACTAATGTACCTCCTGAGACTGACCGCCTGAGGCCAGTGCAATTAGGCCAGTGGCTTAGTGGTGGAGGAAGATGTTGGAATCTCTGAGGTAGCTTCCGTGACCCGATAGATCCTTTCTGTAAGGGAACATCAACAGTTAACAAGCCCAATCTCGGAGTCTCTCACAAGCTGTGACAGATGTTCCAGTGAGGATGGCGGCTGTTAGGCTTGGAGAATAGTGCTATGCACCATTATATCTGGATATTATGGGCTGCAATACATGCATGGATTATATATGTATTAGCCTGCAATAATAGCTTTAAGCAACTCAGCTAACTGCCTGAGAAAGTTGCTTAAAATAACTCTAAACTAAAAACAAGAGCGTTATGGAAATGAGGATAAACAGCTTTTCAATTTGACATAAAATTATTTCCAAGCTTTTAAATCCATTTGTATTCTGATTCTTCTTTTGAGGTTGTGGGTGCTTTTCTTGTTAGTATTGTTTGTTTTATGCTATTCCTAGGACTGTTATAAAAGTATCCATACCCACCCCCCAAGAAACATCTTAAATGCACTGAAGGACCATTTAAATCAGGAACATCAGAAAATACAGAAGAAATATCTTCTGGCTCCCAAAGACTGAACCACCAACCAAAGAGCATACATGGGTTGGATCTGGGTTCCCACACGTATTTAGCAGATATGTAACTCCAGCCTTCATGCAAGTTCCCCAACAACTGGAATAGGACTGCCCCTAAATCTGTTGCCTGCCTTCCTACAGATCTAGTTCTCCTAACTGGGCCACTTTGTTGGGCCTCAGTGGGAGAGGATATGCCTAGTCCTTAAGTGATTTGGTGTGCCGGAGCAGGGTGATATCCGGGGTAAGGGACCTTCCCTCTTTTCTGAGGAGAAGGGGAGGGAGCATGGATGGAGAAGCTGTGGGGGAATGGGAGTAGGGGGTGTCTGTAATCAGGATGTAAGGTTAATAAATTAATGAAAAAATAATAATTATCTTCTAAGTTTAACCATCCTGTCCTATACATCCCAACTTAACTCAAAAGGGATTTGAATGTCAATAGAATTAGGCGGGTAACTAATCTGTTTTATTTGTTTATTTATTTATTTTCCTTAGTTTAGTTTAATGTGGAGTGTGTGTATGCGTACCTCACTACATGTATGTATGTATGAGAGAATTTTAAGAGCCAATTCTCTCCTTATGTTTTATTTGAGGTAGGTTTCTCTTGTTTCCACAACTGCTCAGATTGGGTTGGCTGATCTGCAAACTTCCTGACAATTCTCCTATCTCTGCCTCTCATATCGATATTAGGAATGGCTGGATAGCAGGGACCACCATATCCAGCTTTCCATATAGGTTCTGGGGATTGAACTTGGGTCACTGGGGTGGGGTGGCTCTTGCCTTTCATGTATCTGATTAGCTCCAGGACTGTGGATGAATCTTTTTCTTCCTGTCTAATTATCTAAGTGTGTTATTTTCTTGATCTCAATCTAATCTTGATTACAGACATTGAAGTAAATGTAAAACCCATGTTCCCCTTCACTGTGGATTAGAAATGTAGACAGATTTGTTCTGTCTGTGATAGCAGAGGCTTTAACTAGAGGTTGATTCTTTCCTCTCTAAGGGCCAGTCTCTGCATCCTGTAAAGCTATTTCATTCCAGAGTCTGAGCTTAGCCTCTTGAATCTTCTAGACATTCCAGACAAGATTCCCAGTCCAATTTAGAAGCCCACACTGTAGATCAATGTGTCCCTGGGGACATTCTTGCTTTGTTCCAATTCATTGTCATCAGCATTACGCCAAACACAATCCCCTGTGTAGAGTTTAAGTCACAATTACTTTGTGTCTTAGATTTATCAGCAGACACTGTCTTACATCTTGATGCACTTGGCTTTCCTATTGTTTTCGGAGAGGGTTCTTGGACAAGAGAGAGTCTAGAGATAGTTACTTTTTAAATTGCCAGTATATTTACCCTTTATCACTCTTTAGGCTTCTCCCCGTGAATTCTCTGCTAGCAAGCCGTGGTTCTAGGAGAGTGGCTTTCAATTTAAGTGCTCCATGACAGATCATCAAGGCTCGTGAAGAGGATAGCTTCACAGAATTTATTCCCGTTATCTCCTAGTTTATGGTGGCTTTTGGTTCTCCAACTGCAGGTTGGTTCTTGTTTTTATATCACCTGTGATCCATTTGGGAAAACAACCTATTTTAAAAGTCACCCTAAAATATTGGGAGCATTTTTGTCTTTGTGATCTCATTAATTTGGGGACATTTAAAATGGATAAATTATGCACTCATAAATAGACTCCTGATATGTTCTGTAAAGATAATAGAGAACGTTATAGAGTTTAGTTGAAATACTGCAGCTCATTAGCACACGTGGATGGTAATGTCTATTGCTGAGAGATCTCTGATACTGAGAGCATAAGGACCATCTGAGGCGAGCGTTCTGCCCTCTCCCCAGCTCCCTGTGCTCATTTACTTTCCTCTCTGTCTGCTTTGCACCCTGCACACAAAGGGAGGCCACTGCTCTTTCATTTCGCAGAAGCCGCTATAATTTTTCTCGACATGGCAATTACTTTTTAATCCGGTTAGCATAGACTATAATGGAACCAAGTTGTAAAACATCCTTTCTTGTTTACTCTTTTATTTTGCTTTTAATTTATTGCCTTGATTTCAATCCCTTTTATAAACCCATTAAAGCCCAATTACTCACTTTGAAGTCAATCACTAATCAATGCCATTTATTTCTGCATTATGGGATATGGGGGGGGGTGCGTAGTTAAAAAGTCCGTCTGTGTTCCAGTAAAGTTTTTGATAAATATCAGACATTGTTAGTGTTTACTAGTTTAAGGGACACGAAATTCAATAGAAATAGAGGAGAATTTCCTGAGAGAAGAGTCTAGGTCTCTGACTTGTCTGATGTTCTAGCAGCTTTGTCTCCTGTGGAAAAGCAAGGAAAGCACACATAGCATTTTAAGCATGGCCTAACTGTTCATGAACTTAGACTGATTAATGAAGATGAATGGGGAATTGTCACTCTCTCACTAACTGGGACTTTCCAAGTAAAACTGAAGCTGACTGGGAAAACATGCTTGCACACACACACATACACACACACACACACACACACACACACACACACACACACACACACACACACTTGATGACTGATCATGACTTTTAAAAATGTTCCTATGTTCTATATGCATGGCTTTCTTCAGTGAGGCTCTGAGATATGTAGAGCATGCCATTAATATTTGTACCCTATAGATCTATGCTATAGACAGTGGCACTGGGGTTTCCCAGAGGCTCAAGCAGTTTGCTATTTGTCTCATGGTTTCTAAATAAAACCTGTTTCCTTCCATACCACAGTGTAGAATTCTGGACCTTTTTATTTGTACAGGAGGTGAAATAGTAGGTCCTATGACAAATCAGAAATCACATGACTATTTGGTTGGTGACAGTGTTGTGCTGGCAACTCCTCCTAAACAAACAAACTACAATGTGTGTCATTTGCCCATTTCTTTGGTGCAAATACTATCACTGTGACCAGTTTCAAGCTTCTTAAAAGACATCCTTAAGTTCCAAGTTGGAAACGAACCCAGAAGGTTGTCCTCTTGCAGAAGAGTGGCTGGCTCCAACACATAAAGCACAGCTCTGCATTATAGAAATTGTGGTGTCTATGCTGTGCATATGAGACTTGCTACTCTGGGTAACTGTAGTATTTCAATAAGAATGGAACATCTATTCTAAAAAGTGAATTTGATCATTCAACAAACATTTTATTACCATGAAATATGGCTCCCTAAGGTGGGTCTGCACAGGAAAAGGCAGGCCACAGAAGCAACAGAGGTTCTAGGACAGAGTCCTACAGGCCTACATCTGCAGTGAGGAGGTGGGGCTGTTCCGCAGCCCCCTGTGCACTGGTCTTGTCAGGACAGAGCTTGTCTCCCAGGAGGGCTGACACAGGAGGAACAAGTTCCAGCCAAAGAAGATAGTACATCTAACACCAGAGATTACCAGATGGTGAAAGACAAATATAAGAATCTTAACAACAGAAACCAAGACTACTTGGCATAATCAGAACCCAGTACTCCCACCACAGTGATTCGTGGATAGCCCAACAAACAGGAAAAGCAAGATTCAGATTTAAAATAATATCTCATAATAATGATAGAGGACTTTAAGAAAGACATTTATAACTCCCTCAAAGGAATACAGGAGAACACAACTAAACAGGTAGAAGTCCTTAAAGAGAAAACACAAAAAAATTCCTTAAAGAATTACAGGAAAACACTACCAAACAGGTGAAAGAATTGAACGAAACCATCCAGGATCTAAAAATGGAAGTAGAAACAATAAAGAAATCACAAAGGGAGTCAACTCTGGAGATAGAAATCCTAGGAAAGAAACCAGGAGCCATAGATGTGAGCATCAGCAACAGAATATAATAAATGGAAGGGAGAATCTCAGGAGCAGAAGATTCCATAGAGAACATGGGCACAACAATCAAAGAAAATGCAAAATGCCAAAGGATCTTAACTGACAACATCCAGGAAATCCAGGACACAATAGGAAGGCCAAACCTAAGGATAACAGGTATAGATGAGAATGAAGATTATCAACTTAAACATCTTCAACAAAATTATAGAAGAAAACTTCCCTAGCCTAAAGAAAGAGATGACCATGAACATACAAGAAGCCTACAGAACTTAGAAATAGACTGGACCAGAAAAGAAATTCCTCCTGACACATAATAATCAAAACACCAAATGCACTAAACAATGATAGAATATTAAAAGCAGTAAGAGAAAAAAGTCAAATAACATATAGAGGCAGACTTTAGAATTACACCAGACTTCTCACCAGAGACTATGAAAGCCAAAAGATCCTGACCAGATGTTATACAGACCTTAAGAGAACACAAATACCAGCCCAGGCTACTATACCCAGGAAACCTCTCAATTACCATAGATGGAGAAACCAAAGTATTCCATGACAAAATCAAATTCACACAATATCTTTTTACAAATCCAGCCCTTCAAAGGATAATAGAGGAAAACCTTCAACACAAGGAGGGAAACTACACCCTAGAAAAAGCAAGAAAGTAATCTTTCAACAAACTTAAAAAAAGATAGCCACAAGAACAGAATCCCCACTCTATCAATAAAAATAACAGGAAGCAACAATTACTTTACCTTAATATCCTTAATATCTCTTAATTCCCAAATAAAAACAGACTAACAGACTAGATATGTAAACAGGACCCAACATTTTGCTACATACAGGAAACCCACTTCAGGGACAAAGATGGACACTACCTCAGAGTAAAAGGCTAGAAAACAAAATTCCAAGCAAATGGTCCCAAAAAAGAAGCTGGAGTAGCCATTCTAATATCTAATAAAATTGACTTTCAGCCTAAAGTTATCAAAAAAAAGTCAAGGAGGGGCAGTTCATACTCATCAAAGGTAAAATCTTCCAAGATGAACTCTCAATTCTGAATATCTATGCTCCAAATGCAACGGCAGCCACATTCATCAAGGAAACTCTAGTGAAGCTCAAAGCACACATTGCACCTCACACAATAATAGTGGGAGACTTCAATACCCCACTCTCATCAATGGACAGATCCTGGAAACAGATACTAAACAGAGACACAGTGAGACTAACAGAAGTTATGAAACAAATGGATTTAACAGATATCTATAGAACATTTTATGCTAAAACAAAAGGATATACCTTCTTTTCATCACCTCATGGTACCTTCTCCAAAACTGACCATATAATCAGTCGCAAAACAGGCCACAACAGATACAAAAATGTTGAAATAATCCCATGCATCCTATCAGATCACCATGGACTAAGGCCGACCTTCAATAACAACATAAATAATATAAAGCCCACATATATGTGAACGCTGAACAACACTCTACTCAGTGATAACTTGGCCAAGGAAGAAATAAAGAAAGGAATTGAAGACTTTTTAGAGTTTAATGAAAACGAAGCCACAAAATACCCAAACTTATGGGACACACCGAAAGCAGTCCTAAGAGGAAAACCCATAGTTCTGAGTGCCTCCAAAAAGAAACTGGAGAGAGCATACACTAGCAGCTTGGCAGCACACCTAGAAGCTCTAGAACAAAAGAAAGCAAATACATCCAAGAGGAGTAGATGGCAGGAAATAATCAAAGTCAAGGCTGGAACCAACCAAGTGGAAACAAAAAGAATTATACAAAGAATCAATCAAACCAGGAGCTGGTTCTTTGAGAAAATCAACAAGATAGATAAATCCTTAGCCAGACTAACTAGAGAGCACAGGGACAGTATCCTAATTAACAAAATTAGAAATGAAAAGGGAGACATAACAACAGAATCTGAGGAAATCCAAAAAATCATCAGATACTACTACAAAAGGCTCTACTCAACAAAACTGGAAAACCGGGATGAAATGAACAATTTTCTAGACAGATACCAGGTACCAAGGTAAAATCATGATCATATTAATGATCTAAACGGTTCCATATCCCCTAAAGAAATAGAGACAGTCATTAATAGTCTCCCAACAACAACAACAACAAAAGCCCAGGGCTACATGGGTTTAGTGTAGAGCTCTATCAGACCTTCAAAGAAGACCTAATTCCAATTCTCTTGAAACTATTCCACAAAATAGAAACAGCAGGTACTCTACCTAATTCTTTTTTTGAAGCCACACTTACTCTGCTACCTAAACTGCACAAACACCCAACAAAGAAAGAGAACTTCAGACCAATTTCCCTTATGAATATCAATGCAAAAATACTCAATAAAATTCTTGCAACTTGAATCTAAGAATACATCAAAAAGATCATCCATCATGATCAAGTAGGCTTCATCCCAGGGATGCAGGGATGGTTCAATATACAGAAATCCATCAACATAATCTACTATATAAACAAACTCAAAGACAAAAACCACATGATCATCTCGTTAGATGCTGAGAAAGCATTTGACAAAAATCCAACACCCCTTCACGATAAAAGTCTTGGAAAGATCAGGAATTCAAGGCACATACCTAATCATAATAAAAGCAATATACAGCACACCAGTGCCAACATCAAACTAAATGGAGAGAAACTTGAAGCAATCCCACTAAAATCAGGGCCTAGACACTTTCTCACTACCTATTCAGCATAGTACTTGAAGTCCTAGCCAGAGCAATTAAACAACAAAAGAAGTTCAAGGAGATACTGTTTGGAAAGGAAGAAGTCAAAATATCACTATTTGCAGATGATATGATAATATGTATAAGTAACACAAAAATTCCACCAGAAAACTCCTAAATCTGATAAACAACTTCAGTGAAGTAGCTGGGTATAAAATTAACTCAAACAAATCAATGGCCTTTCTCTATACAAGGATAAATAGGCTGAGAAAGAAATTAGGGAAATAACACCCTTCACAATAGTCGGAAATAATATAAAATACCTTGGTGTGACTCTAACTAAGGAAGTGAAAGATCTGTATGATAAGAACTTCAAGTCTCTTAAGAAAGAAATCAAAGATCTCAGAAGATGGAAAGATCTCCCATGCTCATGGATTGGCAGGATCAACATTGTAAAAATGGCTATCTTGCCAAAAGCAATATACAAATTCAATGCAATCCCCATCAAGATTCCATCTCAATTTTTCACTGAGTTAGAAAGGGCAATTTGCAAATTCATCTGGAATAACAAAAAACCTAGGATAGCAAGAACTATTCTCAACAATAAAAGAACCTCTGGGGGAATCACCATCCCTGACCTCAAGCTGTACTACAGAGTAATGTAATAAAAACTACATGGTACTGGTACAGCGACAGGTAGATCAATGGAATAGAATCCAAGTTCCAAAAATGAACCCACACATCTGTGGTCACTTGATCTTAGACAGAGGAGCTAAAACCATCCAGTGGAAAAAAGACAGCGTTCTCAACAAATGGTGCTGGCTCAACTGACGATTAGCATGTAGAAGAACGTGAATTGATCCATTCTTATCTCCTTGTACAAAGCTCAAGTCTAAGTGGATCAAGGAACTCCATATAAAACCAGAGACGCTGAAACCTATAAATGAAGAAAGTGGGGAAGAGCCTCGAAGATATGGGCACAGGAGAAAAATTCCTGAACAGAACAGCAATGGCTTGTGCTGAAAGATCAAGAATTGACAAATGGGACCTCATAAAATTGTAAAGCTTCTGTAAGGCAAAGGACACTTTCAATAAGACAAAATGGCAACCAACAGATCGAAAGAAGATCTTCACCAATCTTAAATCTGATAGGGGACTAATATCCAATATATATAAATAACTCAAGAAGTTGGACCCCAGAAAACCAAATAACCCTATTAAAAATGGGAGTACAGAGCTAAACAAAGAATTCTCAGCTGAGAAATACCAAATGGCTGAGAAGCACCTAAAAAATGTTCACCATCTCTAGTCATCAGAAATGCAAATCAAAACAACCCAGAGATTTTGCCTCACACCAGTCAGAATGGCTAAGATCAAAATCTCAAGGGACAGCAGATGCTGGCAAGGATTTGGAGAAAGAGGAACAGTCTCCTCATTGCTGGTGGGATTGCAAGCTGGTATAACCACCCTGGAAATCAGTTTGGTGCTTTCTCAGAAAATTGGACATAATACTACCAGAAGATCAAGCAATACCACTCCTGGGCATATACCCAGAAGATGCTCCAACTTGTAATATGGACACATGCTTCACTGTGTTCATAGCAGCCTTATTTATAATAGCCAGAAGCTGGAAATAACCCAGATGTCCCTTAACAGAGGAATGGATACAGAAAATGTGGTACAATGGAGTACTACTCAGCTATTAAAAAGAATGTATTTGTGAAATTCCTAGGCAAATGGTTGGACCTGGAGGGCATCATCCTGAGTGAAGTAACCCAATCACAAAAGAACTCAAATGATATGTACTCACTGATAAGTGGATATTAGCCCAGAAACTTAGTATAGCGAGATATAAGGTACAATTTGCAAAACACATGAAACTGAAGAAGAACGAAGACCAAAGTGTGGACACTTTGCCCCTTCTTAGAATTGGAAACAATCACCCATGGAAGGAGTTACAGAGACAAAGTTTGGCGCTGAGTCAAAAGGATGGACCATCTAGAGACTGCCATATCCAGGGATCCATCCCATAATTAGCCTCCAAACGATGACATCATTGCATACACTAGCAAGTGTTTGTTGCAAGGACCGTGATATAGCTGTCTCTTGTGAAACTAGGCTGGGGCCTAGCAAACACAGAAGTGGATGCTCACAGTCAACTATTGGATGGATCACAGGACCCCCAATGGAGGAGCTAGAGAAAGTATCCAAGGAGCTAAAGAGATCTGCAACCCTGTAGGTGCAACATTATGAACTAACCAGTACCCTGGAGCTCTTGACTCTAGCTGCATATGTATCAAAAGATAGCCTAGTCAGCCATCACTGGAAAGAGATGCCCATTGGACAGGCAAACTTTATATGCCCCAGTACAGGGGAACGCCAGGGCCAAAAAATGGGAATGGGTGGGTAGAGGGGGGGGGGACTTTTGGGATATCATTGGAAATGTAATTGAGGAAAATACGTAATAAAAAAATGAATTTATGAAATTCTTAGACAAATGGATGGATCTGGAGGATATCATCCTGAGTGAGGTAACCCAATCATAAAACATCACACATGATATATACTCAAGGGTAAGTGAATATTAGCCTTTCAACTCAGAATACTCAAGATATAATTTGCAAAACACATGAAACTCAAGAAGAAGGAAGACCAAAGTTTGGATACTTCGATCCCTCTTAGAAGGGGGAACAATATACCCATGGAAGGAGTTAACAGAGTCATAGTTCGGAGCAGAGACTGAAGGAATGACCATCCAGAGACTGCCCCACCTGGGGATCCATCCTATAAACAACCAACAAACCCAGACACTATTGCAGATGCCAATAAGATTTTGCTACAGGAGCCTGATTTAGCTGTCTCCTGAGATGCTCTGCCAGTACCTGGCAAATAGAGAAATGAATGCTCTCAGTCATCCATTGGAAGGAGCACAGGTTCCCCAGTGAAGGAGCTAGAGTAATACCCAAGGAGCCAAAGGGGTCTCCAGCCTGATAGGAGGAACAATAATATGAACTAACCAGTACCCTAGAGCTCCCTTGGACTAAACCACCAATTAAAGAAATCACATGGTGGACTCATGGCTTTAGCTGCATATGTAGCAGATAATGGCCTAATTGATCATCAATGGGAGGAGAGGCTCTTGATCCTGAGAAGGTTCTATGCCCCAGTATAGGGGAATGCCAGGGCCAGTGTGCAGGAGTGGGTGGTTTGGGAAGCATGGGGAGGGAGGAGGGGATAGGGGATTTTCAGAGGGGAAACCAGGAAAGGGGATAACATTTGAAATGTAAATAAAGAAAATATCTAATAAAAAAAAGAAGAAAGGAAAAAAAATTACCAAATATGAGTCTCTGTCTTTTGCTGTTTAGGTTGCATGAAGAATTTACATGGGTGAAAGAGTTACAATGAAGACCTTTCACATATACAATTACTAAGAGTTAATGCTATTCAATTAATAGAATTGAATAATCTAGTGAAGAGAGATGCACATACCTGCCAATCATTTGTGGGAGGTCAATTTAGGATCCTGGATGCTTCTAGATTAGAATAAAAGATATATACCACATTCTTATCTGTGAAATTTATTTTAATAATTTTATTTATTCTTTTAGAATCTCATGCATCTACACGATGAAATGTGCATGCATCATTATCTTTGTTGGGCAAAGTATTGAAAGACAAAACTATAGACAACTTAGTTGTTCAGGGTGATTTAAACGTATAAAGTATGTTTCCAACAAATTCATAACAGTGAAGAGTGATTCCGGAAAAGAGAGGCAAATAGCAAAGCAGAGGTGAGAGTATGCCCAGGTTGTGAAAATATAGAAGGTAGGTTAGTCAAAGTCAGGATCCAAGAATATGACTGATATCCTTCCCATGGAGGATCACATCTCTGAGTATTCTCTGGGCTAGCTGTATTGGAACCACCTCAGAGAGGTTTACTATGTATCAACCCTGTA